>NW_019173123.1:0-86568 GCF_001831195.1 Colletotrichum orchidophilum | reverse complement strand
CTCCTCTGACAGGGATTTCCTGTCAGGTTTGCTTTGGAGGGTAGTGTCAGGAACGCCTCTTGCGTCGTTGGGAAGGGATGTTTCGTATTTTGGCAGTTTGTGAGGGGTGGAAGAAGGTGGGGGGGGGGGAAGAGGTTTAACCACTTTTTGCGGTTCTAGATTCGGCCGGCTGCCTATGCGCCGCGATGTACAGACTCTGTCTGTTACCGATATTCCCGCGGTGCGCGAGGGTACCGATGGACGCCGTCGATCTGGTCAGCTGTCATCTGTCACATTTGGCAGGGGAAAAAGTTTTTTATCTTTCTCTTTTTCTGCGGTCATCATATCTCCAGGCAAAACCGTAAGATACAAAAAAATCAAAAATGAAGCACCTGGACCGTGGGACTCGGGGTATCCACGCCTGAGAAGGAGGGGTACAGGTGATCCGTCGTCGCCTGCCGGATGGAAAAAAGAGTCAGACAGAACTACGTTGGAGTTCATTCACAAGCTGAACTGGTAAAACGACATTGAGAATGTATACACTAGCTAGCGCATCTTCACTGTCGGAAGATCTCACAAGGGGGGGGGAGCGGGGGACGATCCGGATGCCTTCGTTGGTTGAGGTTTCCCATCAAATGGGAACCTGAGGAAGGCATTTACATGTGGTTTATGCCATCTCTAGCCAGAAGAATCTCGTGGCTGGATCTGATGGACGTTGATTCCGTAGGCTGGTATGACGGAGGGGGTGAAAGAGAGACACAGGCATGTCTCTGCCTTCGAGACAACTAGGCCCTGAAAGTCTACGATGGGAGACCCGCGGGGGAGAGACCGAGAGACTAGACTCACGATAAACCCTGTCACCTTCACTTGAGCGCTGGCCACACGCACACACACCACACACCCACGCAAATATCTGTGTGTCTGTTGTTTGTTTGTCCCGCTAGATGCCGCCGGCATCGTTCTCCAGATCATCAGATATTCTCGAAGGGTCTCGATTGCTGCCCGGCTTTCCTGCCACCGCATCGCGCGCATGCGCACATGCTGGCTTTTGGCAATCAGTGTCATTTGCAGGGCGACCTGTCACGTTTGGAAAATCCTTCATGTCGGCTTCTTTCATGCGCCCACAGCAGCTGAGCAGCATGCGGCAGGCAAAAGATCTAGACAGGAAAATCGACCGGTGGTCTTCGCAGGCAGCCTTGTCTAGACTCCAGCCTAGAGTGAGAGAGTGTTCCAAAAAAAAAAAAAAAAAAAAAAAGAAAAGAAAAAGGGTCCCGTAGCGCACCAACCACGGCGGATCTCACCGGGGAGGGAGGGGGCGCCCAAGCACGCAAGAAGGGCACCCGGCACAGCCTTTTGGTTGGGGATGGGGGGGGCCTCGGCCGCGGACCATCGCCCGGGAGCGCCGGGTCCCTGTCACGACAGGGACGGCGGCCGAGTCGGTGGTGAGACCGCATCAGGCAAGTGTATTCGTAGAGACGACAAGAAAGGCGTGATGTTGCTGCCCTGCCCGTGCTTGTTACAGGCGCGATGGCATTTCCCGTTCAGCGACAGGAAGAAAAGGCCCATTCTGGTCTCGTCTAGTCGGGTTCCCGGAACTGCTTTTTGCTATACGGGCGAAGGGCCAGCATTCCTGTCCGTGTCTCCTGCGTCGTTTGCTCCCTTTTAGGAGTCCTCCCGCCCTTCGGATCGATAAGCCATCTTGAGTCATTGTATCCTGGGCGTTTGCTTAAAGAACATTTCAGTTTCGTATCCCTACTTACCCACTTCACCTTCCACCATGTTTACTTGAGAGACACGGACAGTGTTTCGATGGACGTGGATGTTTAGCACGGGACATCAGAATGAGTGCCGAGGCATCGTGAATGTACAGAGTACGGGTCTGTCGCCGCATTGTCCTCCCACCTCTTTGAACGCGCAATTACCGGTAGCGCGACCACAAGCCCGTCTCTTCACGTGATACTTAAATAATCTAGGGGAAAGCATCGGGTTTCTTGAGAGACCACAGGGGAATCCACAAAACGGCCGTTGTGTCACCGGACGGAGGATCGGATTTCTTGCACGATGGTGGCAAAATCGCTTACCCCCAGGCCCTCATCTAGACCCCGCGACTAGCATCGCCTCGACCGAGGCAACAAGGCTGTTCATCATCCTGGTCTTCGTCTTGACTGGGCCAGGTGGAAAGCAAGATGGCACGAAGGGGGATCCGCGGCCGACAGGGAACTTTGAGAGAAACGCCATGACAGACAGTCTTCTCCACTCGGCGTGAGAGAGTTGATCAAATCCAGCATTCATCTTCATGGGTGTTCAGTAGCTCTTGGTGGGCAGCAAGTAATGGTGCATGACGGTCCATTGGATCGTATCACCTATAGTCTGGGGAAAGAAAGATGCGTTGCGCAAGGCGCATGATCAGCGGTGGTCCCTGGATGGGCCGGCGATGAGAAAAGAGAGATAGATCGCCTGGGGGCGTTCCAGGCCAAATGTGATGGAGTCCTCCTTCTGAAAAAAGTCGGATGTTGGACCAGAGGAGAGGCGAGGCTCTCTGTCCAAGCTCGGGAAACTATTGCGCGCCGCGGAGTCTGTCTGACTGCTTGACCGACAATATCTTCATCCACAGAGCCCATTTACTCATCACGAAACCGCACGAGGAAACCACCCTCCGGAGCTTACACCTGGGCCGGTGTCTATTTGGCGCCGGCCGGGGGCGGCGCACCCCGGGTCAGGGAGAGCGTGACATTCTGCAGCCCTGTTGCTCAAATCATGCGGCCGAAAGAGAATCCTCCACCAGTCGGCACCCGTGGCTAAATTGGTCGGGTAAATTTGTCTGGCCACATGGCTCGCCCCGTCTGCCCCCAGGAGTCCGGTCGCCTGTTGATTGTCACCACCCCAAGGGAACTAACAAACTAGGCTGGGCCGTCCTGTAAGCTACTCAACCTTCAACGTTCGAATGCAAGAAGGGTCCTGACTTGGTCCCGGGATAGTGGCTCAACCAGGCGCAACTCCTCAGAGTCGGCTGATGATGGTTGATTTTCGCCCTCACCGACAGTTTTATTTTCTTAATTTTTGATAGGACACTGGAACCTTTCCCACGATATCCCGGACCGGTATGCCGGAGTGGTGCGGACCATGAGCTGTCCTAGACTCCTGGGTTGTCTCTGAGGTTATCGTCGTCCTTCCAACCTGGTTTTCTGGGCTAGCCTTTGGAGGAGTCCACAGGCTCTCCTGGCTGGCTTTTCTGCCAGACGATATTCAATACATGTGCACGAGCTGCAGAACTCACCCCCCAACCCCACCAGTGATCCGATCACATCGCATCCTCAACTGTGCAGTCCCATCGCCCCCTGGTTCACCTTGAGCGAAATCTCACAAAGATTGCCCAACTACGGGGGCGGGAAGAGAGGGGGCATTAGCAGCACGAGCCCAGTTGGCCTTTCATTGCATATCCAGGATCTTAGGGCTCTCCATCGAATCCATCAGAGTCAACTCCAACATGTACCGCGAAAAGCGGAGATTACCGCGCAGTATCTGCTCCAGATCTCTGTGCCCCTCGTGGCAGCCCAACGACGAGAGAGCTCCATGAAGTCTTGACGCCTGAAAAGAGAGGGGGCGGAGGGGAGAAGAGGGGAGGGGAAGACAGACAGAGCAGTGTTTTTCGTTGCTTGCCCCGAGCAACCCCGAGCGAGGTGGGACCTGGTCATCACGAGAGGAACCTCTCCCTGCCGGCGGGGATGACAGGTCCCTTTAGACCGAAGTCATTCCAGCCTTTGAGAGGACGCTTATTACGCAAACCCTCCATGGCCAAAGTATCTTCTCCTCCTTGTTGCGCCTGGAGACGCGAGCGACATGGGGAGATAACATCAAACTGAATAAAATCAGGATCCCGAGAAATAGGCAGAGACTTGAACACTTTTCTTCGCAAAAGTGAGGAGAAGCCTGGAAGGAGGAGAACCTTGAATTTTTTTCCTCTTTCTTTCTTCTTTCGGGGCCCGCTCCGTGAGCCAGCACCACCGTAGTTGCACCGAGTTCCATCTTGCCTAGTGTACCTATCCACATTGCTGGGACTCTGTCACGTACACCTTGGTCCACGAATGGGACGTTTTTCTGCCACGGAGGAGTCGAGGGGTTTAATTATTTGAGTAATGTCACGATGCTCTGCAAATTTCTGCGTCCAAGGAATCCGACAAGAGGGGTTGGTTTACCACAGCCTGCCTGGCCCACGAAAGACTTGATGGCGTCCGCGCCAGGCTACATCGTGACACGGAGGGCGGAGTACCGTATGGTTAGAAGCCCCGTTCTTGGAGTCGTGGAGGAGGGAGAAGGGGGCGTGGTGGGAATACCATGGAAGCGCGCTTCGGAAAACCCGCCGTGAAGTTGTAACGGACGAGGTCGCATTCGCGTTGTAACATGACCCTTCAAGGCCAAGGAAAACATCGATTCGCCAATTCTCCGACTGACGTCTTCTGTCGCGAATCCTTTGCGTTCAAGTTCCGTTTCTGGTGCGACTCAACACTTGGTCTTCCCACTCCCGAACCAAGAAACTGGAACCGTCGCAAAGGTTGGTTTTGCCAACTTGAGCCACCGAAATGCAGCAACGCAGACCCTGATTTCTGGTACCATTGCCATCCTAGAAAGAACCAACTCTGTTGCTACCTCGTGTTCTTACGTACTAAGCACTATTGACCTTCACCTTTCCATAACGGGAAATTCTGAAGAAAAAAAAATCAGGGTGCACACCACACATCCTGAACACGATTCATGGTCTGTCCTAGTCCACCACCTCCGGTTCTTCTTCTCATCTGATCTCGTTAGCTTTTACGCTCACGTTTTCCATTTGTCCCACCCGGCCATGCCCTCCCCTCCCCTCCCCCGGATGAACGTTTTCACAACTCTTGTTTCTCACGCCCAAATTTGTTGGACTTTGCGTCTGGTCAGAGATGGCGAATCTAAAGCCGATTTCCGAGCTAACTATCCAGGCGACACTCGGCGGACAGAATACCGAGTTTGGTCCACAATGGTCTAAGCCCCCCTCTCCTCTCTGTCTCCGCATGCTGCGAAGGCCTTGCAAATACCGAACGTGGGACCCTCCACGACGTTTCCCCGGAATATCGCCTCCTGCGGGACATTGAATGGAGATGGTGGCGTCGTCGTTCTCGCCGTTGCCGTCGTCGTCGTCGGGTCGGCTTATGCCCGGCAGTTCAACTTTCTCGTAGCTTCGTCGGCTTCCTGATTTGGCAGTTCGGCCAGGTTCCAGCAGCGAGAAGAGTGGACATGTGACGACTAAGACTAGGAGTGTGGACTATGATACTTTTACCACCAGCATTGGCATCTTGTAAGATACGGTGAACCAAGAAACGTGATCCTTGAATCTGAGAAGCATCAAGGTGGGTATCAAAACGGTTCGTGGCCAAAGGCTGGAGACGGGACCGCCACCTAGAAGATACGTTGAAGAAAAAACACTTAATTTTTTATTACATTTTCTTGTTGTATATTTTTGTGTTTTAATTCTTCAAGTTATTCTGGTTTCCCTTGTCTCGGAGGCTAATTGCAGACACTGATCCGTTGTTTGTCCCCATGACTCCAAGTAGTGCGGGAACAAATCCGTTTGCGTTCGGAAAAGATTCCCTGTAACCTGGGGTCGACGGTTGCAACCCCAGATTTGTTGTCTTCCTTTTCGTTCCAATAGGTTGCGCCCCCCAGGGTTCTTTCAGCTTCTGGTGATGTTGTTTCGAATAAACCTCTTGCAACTCCTGAAAGACTTGTTGAAGAATACTCCCTCCTCTTCCGCCCAAATACAATCGCATGTAAAGGAATGGATGGATGGGTGGATGGATGAGAAGGTGGGTGGCATCGATAGGGCAAAGTCAGCAACCATGTTCCTCCCTGCCTGTCATTGGAGATCACCCTGCTGAGCCTCCCGATCGCCGTCATTATGCTGCAACTCTAGGCTTCAGCATCGCATTGCTGCGACTCAATGGCCTTTGCTCACCACAAGTATGGTCCAATGCCTGTGCCGCCCTGCGCATCACCCGAAATATCTCTGCCGAGTTCCCTTTCCTTGGGAGGCGGCGCTTGTCCCCTTGGCTTGAAGCGCTGCCGCTGGGAACACACACACACACACACACACCCATACCCGCGTCTTCCGTCTACCGTCTGTCTCCCCTATGTGTGCTGGTGGTTTGACAGCCCGAGGGGTTGCAGTCTATGTTTGGCGATGGAAGGACTCCAGTGTACATCGCTTTCAGACCCTATTTCCATCTACATGCATTTGCTGTCTTAGATCCATCTTTGTTATTTCTATCCGTTTCCCTCTTTGCGACACTGTTCAGGCCAAGGATGACAACCTAGAAAATTGAATCACGCGGTGCATACAAGAAAAGCAAAAGTGCATGGACTGATCGCAAACAGCGCAGTGAGAGAATGAAACCTCGGTGAAAGTGCTGTTGACACAACAAAAACTTCCTTTACCGCCTGTGACCAACCACATCGCCGTCCGGGTGCTGATGACCTGCGCCATCGCGGGAAGTGGCTAATGGAAAAAAACAAATACCCTATTCGGAAGGCCGGCCAAATCACTTTGAAAAAAGCATATGCCAACTCTTTATTCTCACACCACCAGATCAGATGTGCCTGCTTTCAGCATCTAGCGCCCTTCTTCACCCCCAATGCCGCACGCTTGTCTCTCCAACGGTTGCCGGTAAAGGCGATTCGATTCCCCTCCCCTCCCAAACGCGGG
Source organism: Colletotrichum orchidophilum (assembly GCF_001831195.1). Taxonomy (NCBI): domain Eukaryota; kingdom Fungi; phylum Ascomycota; class Sordariomycetes; order Glomerellales; family Glomerellaceae; genus Colletotrichum; species Colletotrichum orchidophilum. The sequence goes on along the minus strand of NW_019173123.1, from coordinate 79,859 downwards.
GGGGAAGAGAAAGAAGAGCGCATGTGGTACCACCAAGGACTCCAGCTAGGCAAATAATCATTTCTCTGTGAGGTGGACGCTGCTGACGCGGGTACAGTGCCAGTGCCTTCCACTTATCAGAGAGAAAGAGACAAACGCCGAGGCAGAATGGGGGGAGTCATGCGTATCGATCCGGCGATATGCTCCCGCGCCGCGGTCTTTCGCTGCGGGAGAGTGTCAGGGACCGGAGATGCGGTGAAGACTTTCAGACCGCCGGGTCGCCGCCTACTGCAGGAACTGTATCGGCCGGGCAGGCGTATGACTTAGCGACGTGCCACGATCGTCGCTTGGGGCTTGACCATGAGGGTATCATCACGAGTCGCACTTTAGGTCAGCAAAGCCTCTCTGCTTCGCCTTCCGTGTCGTTCCTCATGAATGTATGCCAGAAGCTCGCCATTTGATTATGGGGAGCTTTTTGTGCCTCGGGATGTTCGCTGCAGGCTTGCGGCGCCACCCCAAGCCAGGCCGAGAGAGAAGAAAGTCAGCCCCCCCCACGCATCCTCGGCGGCAGCGGACGGGAAGGGCTCAGCTGAGTCACCAAACTACCCTCGGAGGTCTCAGTAAAACCCCAGGAGCCCTTCTTGTTGGACTCAGACCCCCCATGGTCGGCGGTAATCACGGGCTTACGGAGAGATTTGGGGGGGTTTGGTAGGGCTGGGGACGGGCCGCGGCCGTGGATGACGGGGAAATGACCGTCAGCAGAGCGTGACATTCGGTCTCTCCTCCACAAAAGACGATGAATTTTTATCAGGTTGGGTGTGATTGATGTGTTGGCCGTTTGACGCCGCGGCTAAGCAAAAGTACCTCGGTTCAAGACCGTCAGGTGGGCACTCATACAGCTCAATTGCTGAATGAGGTCTGATTCTAGGCAGACAAGGTGCGTATCATCACTTCCTTCGTGAGGCGTTCGGCCTTGCCTTGTCGATTCAGAGACGCACAGCACGAAATCATTGGTGTCGTGCCGACGACGCAATCCCTACGGCCGTTTGAGGAGGGTTCGTCCACGACCTTCATCCCCCACGCGGCATGTTCGGGCCCTTCACATCTTTGCTTCTTACGTATCTGGCGGTAGGATCTTCCGTGGCGAGCGGGAGTGGCGTGGATCTGGCTGACATCGGTAGATTGCGGGCCGAGATACTCAAGCAAACGATGAACGTGGCGTGACATTGGATCTTTTGCGTCTCCGAGGGGCCTGGCTGGTTGAACCCGGGGAATGATGTGCTGGTAACCTGGTCTCGAAAAGAGAGACTGGTGGTCAGACGTGAGCTGACGACATCACTGCCGGTGAGTTTGTGGAGAAATCTGTCTGCAACATCGGTGAGGGGAGGAGGAAGGAGTAGGCCGGCGGCGAAGCCAAATTTCCCCTGATAACAGGGTCCGGAGGGAGCCGTGGTGTCTATAGGTGAATTATGGGAAGCTTTCAACGTAAGATGATGCGAAGTGAATGCTCTCCCGTTTGCACCTGCCGGCGTATCCCCGTTGAAGAACTGTCAATATCAGGCGACTTACAGATACTACCTTGCTTCATTACGGTCCGCACATTGTCGTGAAAGGGGTCTGAAGAGTATCTCGACAGGGGCTTCACAAACCAGAATTGCCGTTAGGTAGGAAACAGACGTGCAGACCAACAAATCATATATCAAGGCACTTGACAAGCTACCAAGTGACGGAAGGCCGTCATCAATTTGACGCCTACCTATGATAAATCGAGATGGCATCATGGTTATGATTTCTCCGCTAGTATAGTTGGTAAATCGTGATTCCATCTCGGGACTACCTTTGTAATCGTGTCTCCTGGCTTCGGGCCTTGGGGCAGCTTGATTCGGAGTGATGTAGCGGCAACACAATCGATTACTAGACGTACCTTACGCAGATCACGACGCAAGTAGGTTGATGGTTTTCATTGCTTCCTATGTAAGAGTTTCCCAAAAATATCACTAGGAAAGCACATTGAAAAATAGCCGCAAAGTAAAACGCGACATACTTAAGTTATCTAGGTACGGTCTGGTGGCACAAGTGCCGACCTGAGATAGACCCGAGACCGCCAAGTCTCGTATGGCGATAATCATGTTGGTTAATGACGGAGTCTTTGATCGCGGGTGTGCCTCCATTCGGCTTCTACTGGCCAAGACGATTCAGAGCAACGCGAGTTTGGAACTTGGACCTGAGCTTTAGGTGCAGGCAGCCGTTGGACTTCAAAAGAGTTCGCGGGCACTGTGTAACTCAAGAAAACATGGCATGAATACTTTTACCCCGTTTCCGATCCAGCAGGGGACGAAATTTCCAACACGAGTTTACATAGAATATCACTTCAGCCACGATTGACAATGTAGAACACCAGAAGCACAGCGACGACCAGCGTGAACTCGGGATGGGTATTACAGCAAGATGTCTTGGCCGACATAAGCATTAGCCAGTATCCTGTACCTATCCTCAGAGTCTCAAAAAGCATTGAAAGGTCCCTTCAGGGTGTGCAAGGATCTGTCATGAAGGTCATGTGGGAAAGTTTGTGCGATGAAGTCAAATTTGCTGTCAAACCGACTCTCACGCCATTCTTCGCGTCTTGTTTCTATCGCAGACTGGGCGAAGGTCTCAGAGACATGCATATCACAAGAGTAAGGCTCACAGTGTGCTGTCAGATTGGCATCCTGGGTGTCCCCTGGGTCGACGGATCAAGCCACAAGAGACCGAGACAGCTCATGGAAGGCATCGTTTACGAGACCGACCTTCCTCCGGCCCCCCCGAGTACCACAGTAGTGTAGACCAATACCTCAAGCTGGGTCTAGCGATCGCGCGGCCCGACAAATCTCGCAGCCAGCGGAGGCCGCAAGCCGAGCCGAAGCCAGAGACGCGGTGCCACGGAGGACAGCTTCGGACGGGGGGGTCGTTCAGCAGGATCCATGGTGTTGCCATGTGTGGTAATCGTGCTTCAATCTTGTATGAAGAGCTTAGGCTGAGGAACGGGGAGAGTGTGACACGATCTCCGGCTCACCCTCGCACTGCGCGGGGGGGATGGTGCCTGTCCGTGGGGAGCGAGGTGAGACGAACAAGGGAAAAGGCCTAAGGACTATGCGAAGCGTAACACGATTGGGTCAGATCTTGTCTATTTCTGGGGTCCCGTCACACGGGATATCGTGACGCGAGAGGTCAGTTGGTCCTCCCCCCCGCCCCCGGCCTTGTGCTGCCGGGCGCGAGCTGGGTTGTCCGTGATTAACAGGGAGGAACCGGGATGGTATTTCAGCGAGAGAGGGGCCGTACGGCCGACGTGGGGTCTCGGACACTGTGGGACCACCCGGCAAGTCCTGGTTCCTCTGATTACGAACTGAGGATTCTTGCTTCGGATCAGCAGTCACAGGATGCTCCTTAACCTTTCCAGTCCACCACGCGCAACAACTGTATTTGGGGGGAAGCATGCACTACCTTGTTCCAGCCATCATTCGGTCCGTCCCTGAGGTATGTTTTGCTAGGCACTTCAAGTCTGGGCAGCAGGATGTGACTATGTTGGGAAATCCTTCTGCTGATGGTATGGACCGCGGCTGATCAAGGTGTCAGGGGTATAGTTACTCGGTGAGAATTTGTGTGCCAGGTGACCTTTTCTCAGCAATTTCGGGCCCGGGACGTCGGTCCAAGTGCCTCTACGGTCTCTGGAGGAAAGAGAAAACATCTTCGATGAAATCCTTCATTGACTTTGTACTTGAAAACCCATCGAAACAAGGTACTCGGGACTTGCATTCTCGAACGACCGCACCAAGTAAGGACACATTTGTAGACTCTGGAGGAAGGCATTCTCAGCTTCAAAATTGTTCAATACATACCCAGTAGTACTTGTAGCTGGATTTACTCGGTTGGCAAGGCTGGTATTCATGTAGCAAGGGATCATGCACCCCGGATCCTTCAGACGTGTTGCACTGGCATGGCTGTGCGATCCGTCACAGCTCAAGTTATGGTACCTCAGCCAACCGCATCAATATCTTCCCAGGGATCCATTAACTCGATGTAAATAATAATTCTAAAGAGAAATTGTCTAGCACATCCAAGAAATCAAAGGCAAATGTTGGCAAGGGGGTCGCGTGCAGCATGTCTTCACCGATAGATGCCAGATCGGGAGCTCGCATGTTTTAGGCTAAATGCGGTGCATAAGGGGGGTACTTTTCATCGCTGGGGACGTACAGCTCAAGAAGGGTGGGCGAAATTGAAGAGAATCAAATAAAAATACGTGCCAGACTCTGCAGGTGGCCTGGGACCGTGGCAATGGCTCCTCCATCGCCGGGTCCCGGGAAATCATGGGTGGGGGGAGGACGTATCGGCGTCAGAGCATGAGCAAGATGCGTGTATTTACCGTGTAATCAATTAACATCCTACAGAGTAAGCTGTGAGAGCAGCAGTGATAAGCTTGTATGCTCTGATTCTGCTAAGGTCTAATAGGGATTCGAAAAAAGCCCCTGTTCTTGTCAAGAGCACATTGGTCATTGTGTTTTGGTTGGAACACTGACTGCATCGTCGACCTCTACGAAAGGGGCACGACGGCAAAAGAGCAACGTCCGCACGAGGTATTCAGCGCAAGGTACGGGGATCTATAGTTCATGCATCACATGGATGTATGCACCCATGACGCATCACACACTCGCGACTTGGCCCCATTTGGAGCGACTGCGATCTCTGGAAGAATTGTTCCGTTAGACCATCTTATAGACCACTTGTACTTTGAGATTATCATGATAGGTCTTCTGACAAGACGCCGCACCACATATCCGGAAACAAAGTCGGTTGGCAATGTCTTGAAAGGACTGGAAGGAGAGCTATTTGCATGGATCTCGGGGCATGGAGTGGCCTGCTCAGAACGGGTTATCGAGACGAGCGTCAAGACATGGGTATTGCGCAGTTTGGGAGAGGGCTTTCTTAGTTAGCTTCAAATTGCTGATGTCTCACTGGGCGCAGTTTCGAAAGTGGTCTCGTGGTATATAATCTTGTCGCAAGCTATAATCCTATGCTGCCTCTGCCGCGACGAGCAGTAGAAGATGGCTGTAGGTTTGGTTACAACAAGCGAGCATTGCCTCTTAGCCAACCATTCTTTGCCATAAACTTGAATTTATCCGTCCTGGTTGCGTCCTTCCTGCTGATGATGCTTTGGTAAAGAGTTGAGCCAAGTTGGGCCATAATGTGTCGCAGCCGTTATAACCCTACCCCCCTCATCCATCGTTCGCCTTCCCCTCGGGCTCTCCTCGGTGCCTCGGCTATCCTCTCACGCCAAGGACATCCGCGGGCCGAGATGGGCGGAGGGAATCTCCAAGAAGCATCATGATGAACATGTTCATTGTTATGAGATAGGCTGGTGACTTGGCAGAACCGACCTGAGGCCTCTGAATGTCTCTAACAGCGGAGTCAAAGTACCGAGACCCAATTACGAACATGCACCATTCAATCACATCTCCTGATCAAAGCTTGCGTAGTAGGAGATTTTGATACCGGCTAAAGGATGAACTGGCGCGAAAACAAAAACAGTTAGAACCGGCTTTTCGACAGAGGTGTTCAAGGTACTTTGACTAGCTACCGAATCACATCCAGTCTCCATCGCCGCTTGCCCCGTCCTTGAGAAACTCCATCCACGCATCGTCGCCCATGACGACGTCAGCGGCCTCCAAGGGAGATATGTTGGGCCGCATCATGGAGTAGACGCTGTTGATCTGGGTCTAGGGGCTCTCGTCTATGGGTTCGGGAGCCGAAGATGGTGCTGCCTTGGTCTCGTTGCCCAGGGATGTGGTGTAATCTGCCCGGATCGCCGGCGCTGCCGCGACTGCCGCACTCGTGGCGACGTCATTGCTGTTCAGAACCGGCCGTAAAGGTCAATGAGGACTTGATAGCAGCGAGACGAGCTCGAGGTCACGGGGGCGAGGGTGGCTACGCGGTCGTGATCTGAAACCGCCAGTCTCGTGCGTTAGGGGAAGCTGGGTCGTTGCGGAGACATATGCATGGTATGAGTGCCGCTTGGAAGAGGAAGTATCTTGTAGAAGACTTTGAGCAAGTGGAGGTTGGAGAGGGACGTGGAGGGTGGTATGGATTATGCACTCACAAGGCATACCTGGCACCTAAGCGGTTGTGCTCGTTTCGTTGCCAGAATTCGCTAATGCTTATGATGGCCACCTTGGCTTCCTCCAGACACATTTCAAAGGGCCAGATGTCGTCAGACGAGTCGTCGGGTCGTCTGTCACGGGCTTGCAAGGCTCGGCAGATGGCAAAAGGGCCGTACTTGATGATGCGGAGGGTTCTGTACCGCCAGTTCATGACGGCGTGGGCGAGGGCGTACTTTAGCGGCACTCGGCTCGTTTCTGAGAAGTAGGGCGGAACGCTTGCAAGCCACGGTTCGAGGCGATCTTGTTCGAGGTGTATCATTTCAGCCGGGAAGGGGAGGGGCTTGGAGAATACTCTGGTGTAGATTGGCGTCGTGGCGAGGTGGAAGCTTGCTTGCGTCCCAACCGGTGTGTACGGGGTGATGCCGTCTGTCTCCGCTGGATATGATTTTGAGATGGCGGTTAGTGACTGTGAGGAAGGTCAGTGAAGTCTGCTTAAGCTCAAAGGTACCTCAAACAAAAGAGCGGAATGGCCTTATCACCGACGTTTAAAGGCAATGAGACCTCAACACCTTCGCAGGGCTAGACGGAAGGCTTGCTGGATGTGATTGCCCCACCAACGTCGAAGACACACAACGACTACCACAACCGCCGTCAGATCTCCATGTTAAAGGGCGAGATGTTCCACTCCTGGCACTCCTTGTGCAGACCCAGCCCCATGGCCATACGCACGCCTAGGCCGAGGTAGTTGTACCCGGAATTCGGCTTGTCCCGCTTCTTCTGGTAGTTGCAGATGAGGGTGAGCGCCTGAACGAGGCTCAGGTTGCCCAAATCGAGGAAGTTGAAGGACAGGATAGAGCGGGCCTTTCGGCCTCGAGGTTGTCAAGGTTCGCGGCCGTGGTGTAGACGCCGATGGCGGCGACCGTGTATGCCGGGACGAGCCAGCAGTCGCCGTTGGGCCGAGGGATGACGCCGGCGTACTGAGATCTGAAGGTGGCTTCGTGGACGATGGGGTAGCTGAGGTGGTAGAGGCGGGAGTAGGCGTCCATCATGGCGTCTGTGATGTGTCTGTTGGGATCCGGCTGCACGGCGGTTGTGAGAATTATTGCTGCTGATGCGCCTGGTCGATGGTGTGATGAGCCCCTGTTCTCGATGAGGAGGATTGGGTCCTTCGTCTTGGTGTTGATGGTTCCAGGAGACGGAGTAGAGCGGCACCGGAGGCGACTTCGAGGTAGCCTGACTCCCTTTCGCGGACGGCCAGCGAGGCCATGCCGCCTGTGATGGGGTCCGCGATGACTTCGCTGTTCCAGTCGGCTTCTAGAACGGCCTTTGATGCCGAGTAGTTTGTAAATGTTTCCTGCTGGTCCCACTCAAAGTCGTCCGTGGGATGAGCCCCAAGGAGGTTGAAGTCCCTATGCGCTGCATCGTTTGTGGGTTTGTCGAGGGTGGTGGCTCTTTGAGCTTGTGCGGGACTTAGACTCTTGCTGGAGAACGGTGTCGACGACAGTACATGATTTTGCGGGAGCAATGATGACTGGGACTGCTCTGGTGGCTCTTGGTGTGCAATTCCGCATTGCGGGAGCATGCCGGGACTTCAGACCGTGAGCGCCGGAAGGGCAGTTGGATCAGTCGTTGTCGGCGTACCCAGCTTCGAAAAATCAAACGCTTCTTCATCACTTCTCGGCGCCAGTGTTTCCAAGTTCCTCGGGCTTGTCTTTAGTTTCAGCCCCAGTATGCTCTTGTCAGGAATTTAAAGCTGAAAAATGATCTAATCATACTGTTCCTGCATTGCAAGCATTGTAGCGGCTCTGCTCCTGTGGGACGTTTGCAGCATGGCCGCTGGCTCATGGACGCGATGATGATGCCCACGCCACTCCTCTGCTGGCGGAACACCAATACCACGGTCCTCACGTAGTTACATTCGCCGTCAAAGTCGACTTCACGCACGCGCTTCCAGTCCTTGACTTCGTCGTCCAGGCCGCCAGCCTTGAATGGGACCCCGGCGTTGGCAATCATGACGTCCAAACGGCCAAAGTCCTTGACCGCTTCCGCGACCGCAGCTTCGAAGGCAGGGTAGCCGGTGACATTGAATTGGTACGCCTTGACCTTGACCCCGAAGTCTTTTGCAATGGCTGCGACAATGAAAACGGCGGCTTTGGAAGCTGTTGTACTAGACGGTGATCTGCCGGTGAACTGGCGTTAGTCACAGGTGGTTCCCATTGAGTCTGAAGTTCTATCCACGTTGGCAACGGCTTCGGCGATGCCACTGGCGACCTTCGATCCTATATTGCGTGCTCCACCGGTGATGATGACTGTTCGTCTGTCTAGCCGAAATTTTTTGAAAACACTGTTCTCGATAGGCGGGTTGGGTGCTCTGAGACTGATGGACTTCCTCGTGTCATTCGTGGTACCGTTAATTGCCATCTTGCTTGGCTGGTGAGCCGAAAAAGGGGTCAAAAGAGATTGATCTGAACATGGCGAAGCTAAGAGTGCTTATCCTCTTTGATACCAGACTTTCCTCAGCTCAGACTTTTCATGGAAAAGATTCAAATACATGGCTCCAAAGTTCGGCGTCTGTTCTCAGTTGCTGTAGAAGTAGCTTCGATGCAGGCTTGTGCAAGATATGTTGCGAGACCTTCGGCAAAGTTTACAGGGATCGCACATGAATCCCACTGCTGGAGTCCTGTCGCCCTCGGATTCTGTAGGCCAGATTCAACCCATCACCTTTGAGAGGTAGACTAGCGGGAAGTCCTCTAGCGTTTCTCAATTGGGTAACTCTTCTATACTCTCGATCAACATATCGTATCTACCCTCACTGTACCTGTCAACAAACTCCCCATTAAACATATCATTACTTTCCGCTCGGAAAATTGCCTTCTCCACAGCCTGTCCTTTCCGGAGCCCGGTGTCTTGCGAGTGCGATGATGAGGCGGCTATGTGTATGAGAGGTGTCGGGTGTTGTATTCCTCTTCTCATTCCATTTTGAAATTATTCGCAGAACCAGGATTTGATAAGTAGACTCCATATTTGGGCAGGTAACGCTGACTAGTAGTCTATAGACGCCGCAGAGAGAGTAGACTCCCCACACACAACGGACCTAGAAAGAGCCAGCCTTTGTTAGTAGAGTCAAGAGCTTGCAAGAATCTGTCAGCTACATCGGAGCCCCTGCTGTAGGTACCTCCACTTGTTTGGATTGTAGCCCGATGCTAGATGTTCATCGGACTACAGTCGCCCGAACTCGGTCCGGCCCCGCATGGCGGCCCCACCCCGCTGCCGACGTCACGGCCATATGTCAACTGCTCACAAATAAGACCATTACCACTTTGAACAACCCCCCACCGATTGAGCTATTCTAGATTTTACTGTTAGGTCAGCCTCACGTATTCCTTACCTTGATGAGGAATCAACTCAGAATGGCCGAGAATGCATGTACTGGCTGACCCTACGCCCCGACATAGTCCATATCCCTGATCGCCAATCCAGACGCCCTGCTTTCGTGCATCACTCTGTCAAAGACGTCTCTTTTGAGAACCGTAAATTCCCCCAACTTCGCGATGAGTATGACGTTCGAGTTCATATCGAGCAGACAGGTACCTATCCAGGCTGGTTTGTTCGCCGAAAAGAAGGGTGGAGCGTTTGTTCAAGCTGGCATGGGAAAAGAAGTCTAGGAGAATCTTGATCTGTACAATACTGACTGGAGTGAGGATTATTCGATGATGGATTAATGACCGGCGATGATGAAACAGAGCAGTCATTTAAAATATGCCTACACTGAACATGGACATGACACCAATTTTCTTCTTGAGCTTCATGTTGAGCTTTTACAATTCGGTTGCCGGCAGAAAAATCATCCAGACGTCTAATGCGATGGTGAAAAATGGAAGCAACATGCGTCAGGCAGATTATGTTGAGATTTGCGCAATGGCCATCGTTCACGCCGTCCCATCAATTCTAGCAATGTTGACATGTCTGACATTGTACGAGGCTGAAAACGATGTAGCCTCCGAGAAGGAATTGGAAATTTGCGGACACCAGAGGAGCGTTCTAGAAAATTGAATATTGAAGACGCTAATGTAGAAGTATATCGCTGAGGCCATGATAACCGCAAGGCCCAAGATCTAAAAGAATTGAAATAACAACAGAAGCTAAGTTCCATTGGTCAGATAAGTTCTAAGTCCTTGAGCTGTTCGTGACTAAAGGTATAGTGCTGGTTTAGAAACATTTCTTATCTCAAACGGCTGCAGCGTCCAGATGTTTCATCTAAGACCACATCGCAGCACTTTCACTTCTTGTTAGCCATGCCATGATCTCAAGAATCACCAGAGAAAACTTGCTGAGAAATAGATCGGTAGAAAAGGTTACAACAACCTTTGGGTCAGAATTGTGTCCTTGGAAGCGAGAGGGTTCCGTTGGCCTCCACACAAAAGCAATACATATTGCCGTATCTTCTGCGCCCCAGCGTGCGAGGAGCAAAGATCTAGCCGCCAGCCTGATTGCCATGAAAGCCACTGGGAATATGAACAAGAAAAGTAGAGTTTTTCTCGCCGTACTCGTCCAATCAGTCAAACAAAACCCGCATCCTAACCATGTCAAGTTTGTGACAGCGATGTAGAAGATCAGTAAACTTGCAACGCACTTTCAATGGCTTCGATGAAAGATTCAGCACGTCCAGTGCCTCCTTGATTGTCTTTGATGCAGTCGCCAGCCGGCCTGTTGAAAGTCGGGTCGACACAGAGACATGTCTGACGCCAATCCTATTAGCCCATCTGCCGATAGCAAAGGGAGAAAAGAGGCCTTCATGGTGCTGTTCAAGGGTTTCCCTCTTGTTTCACTCCCAAGGACGCAAAATGGCCTTTGACCCCGCACTCTGAAATCTATCACTATTCATATCCATCACTGCTTGGGTGAGATTTTCTACTTCAATACAATCCGCATGGTCGATGGAATCGTCTTAGCATCTACCGAATGCTTCGATGATGGTCATTGAATCTAGACAAGATGCCGGTCGACAAAACCCACAGCAGCGGCAAAGACGATCCCTCGGGATTGGCTCAGGGAGTCAAGAGGGATATGGGGCTGAAGGGTTGTGGGCGCAGCTTTGGGGAGTTATGGACGGCTGTCGACCCCAGCGGCTGCGTTCTTGGTGTGGCAATTTTTCGAGCATTTTGATGGCACGTGAAGTCAACCCATCCGTGTCTGATTGTGGGCTGAAACAGATTCGGAATGCAGTCCATTTGTTTGGTTTCAACAACTCAATAATCGACTGACTCGTTGGGCTCATCCAAGATAAGATTTCTTCTCGGAATAAGCCACGTGTAGCTCGCGTCTTAGGTTTTGAGTAACGTATTTAAGCATGCAACCGATTATCCATCCGGCAATGCGCCCATAAATCCGTCGTCTTACTGCTGCCCATCACACGGTTGAGACGAGACAAGGAACGGCCCTGGACTCGAGTGAGCTTATCGATCAGTGTGCATAGACCCCTTTACAAAAGGTCCAATCGCTTTTACGTTTAGTATTTTCAGCGGGATAAAGATTGGAGAATGTGGCCCGTTGACTGAGCCTCCAGCATGACTTGGAATCGTCGTTGTGGCATCAAAAGACTAGTTAGTATCACCACAAAAGCAGTAAACCGAGTTGAGCGCTTAACCACAAAAATGTAGATATTTATTCATGTCATTATTTGGTATATTGCATTCATTATATACCCCTTTTCAACCATGAGAAGCCTCCGACTTCTCTCACGTGAATTTCATTTTAGACCTGGGCAGACTTCTTCTCCGCGTGCTCAGACATTCCCATAACACCCTCAGCAGCCTCCTGCTTCTCGTTGTAGACAACATCTCTCGCATCGGCATCCTCGTTACCGTGGAGACCAATTCTGTACCAGGGAAGCTCAAAGAGACGGTCCATGTCCTCAAGAGCACGACCGGAAGTCTCAGGAACAAAGAACCACACCCATGCACCACCGACGATGGTGATGGCGGCGAACGACCAGAAGGTGCCCATAGGGGAGATGCCACCGACGGCGGTGGACGCCAGCATGTTGGGCACAGCACGACTGTTGCCGTACTGGTTGGCAAAGTGGAGAGTCATGGCCCACGACGTAGCGAGTGCGCGGACACGTAGGGGGAACAGCTCGGCGGTGAGCAGGTACTGCATGGAGTTCCAGCCGAGGGCCCAGCCGAAGCCGGAGATGTAGATCATGGCGACGGCGCCCTTGCTGACGCCGATTAGGTTATCAGGGAGCGTAAAGGAGTCGTCAACACCGAGCTTCGGGACGTGGGTGAGGAAGCTGGCAATGTAGATCATGGCGATAGCCTGCAGGGTGATACCCGTGAGCAGAGCGCGCTTGCGACCAATGACGTCGACCAAGAACAGGGCGCAGCCGACGGCTGCGACAAGCTTGACGACACCGAATACGGCGGTGATGAGGAGGGACTCATTCTGGCCCGAAATGCCGAGAATTTTGAAGAGGTCGGGAGCGTAGAGGGTGATGGAGCCGGCACCGGACCACTGGGAGAGGAACTGGACCATGGTGCTGAGGTATAGGCGGTACAAGTTGCTAGGGACGAGGAACAGCTCCTTGACCTTTCCAAACCAGGTGGTGCCCTTGGTGGCCTCGAGCTCTTCTTGGTGAGAGTGTTGGATGGCGTAGATCTCACGGGTGACGTATTCGTGGTCGACGGGGAGGTGACGGAGGTGGGCCATGGTCTCGGTGGCCTCCTCGATCTTGCCCTGTTTGACGAGGAAGCGGGGGGACTCGAATTGGAAGAAGGTCAAGATGAAGATGATGCCGGCGAACATGATGTGCAGGGAGGTGGGCACGAGCCAGCGGTTGTGGGTGTGGTCGCCGAGATTGATCTGGCAGCCGTAGTTTGTAAAGTAGGCGAGCACGACGCCGAGATAGACGAAGCCGGTGAAGACGCAGGTGCATAGACCGCGGACAGAGGCCGGGGCGATCTCGGCGAGGTAGACGGGGCCGACGACGGGCGTCTGGCCTACACCGAGACCGGCGATGAAACGACCAGCGTAGACGGCGCCGAGGTGTCCGTTGTTGGCCATGAAGATGGCGATACCGATGATCCAGATGACGCAGAGTTGGCGGGTAGCCCAGATACGGCCGATCTTGTCGCAGATAACGAAGGCACTGTATTGATATAGGTGGTCAGAGGAAGGCCTGCTATGTAGAGTTTGGGGAGGGGATGGGTGGTCAAACTTACATGAGAGCACCAGCAACGGAACCAAGCTGGACCATGGCGGAGACGTTGGCCTTGATGTTGGTCTTCTCAGCAGCACTGTATTGATCGTAGTGAATAAACTTTTGGAAATCCTTGGAGCCGAAGGCACCAGAGATGAGGCCCTCATCGACACCACGGGCTGCGCCCATGAGGCCGAAGGAGATGACCGCGAACCATAGCCGCCAGTTGAAGACACCCTCGGGTTCACCGAGGTCTCCCAACTTGAAAATGTTGATGGGCTTCTTGACGCCGCCGCCTGCCATTTTGACAGAGTTGTTTGCTCGCGGGCTGCTGAAGAGACAAGAAAGAAGGGGGGGAAGAATGTTCGTGGGCTTGAGGGTATGAACACGACGGTTGAGGAGTAGAACGGATGAAAAAAGGAAAGGAGCGGTTCGTATTAATACCTAGATTTGGGAGGAGGAGGATGAGAAGGGCACGTAGATCTCTCCGCGCTACGGATACATCATCCTAGATCCCATCTTCGCGTGGACCAACCCAACCCATTCCCCTCGCCGCCCCAAAGAGAGTGAAAGACAGAGATGACAGCCCGCGGCCAATGCAACCCCATGGGAAGGGAAGGTCGAGGTAAGTCGGGGTGGATGGACTGGCTCCACCGACTGGCCAATCGCTCAACTTCCGATCCACCATCATGAAAAAATTACGAGGGGAAGGAATGAACGGATGGTGTCCTTGGTGCCTTGTTACGAAACTAAGCAAGGGTGGCTAGAGTTGGGGGTATGGGGATGGGCATGGATATACGTGGGGAGGAGACCTGGCGAGCGGCGGACGACTAGGTCGTGAAGTGGGCGGCAGCATGTACATATCCGGCCATGGCAGCCGCGCTGGGGCGGGTTTGGGGTAGGTTGGGGGAGACTAGGGGAGGCTAGGGACTTGTGAAGACTAGGAAGACAAGGAGGAGGGGGAGACGAAAAGGGAGGAACATGGAAAGGTGATGGGATAGTGCCGGCCAGTTCTCCGTCTTTCTGCCAGCTCGTACTCACGAGGGCTGTCGTCCATCTCTGCTGTGACCTTGCGAAGCCTGCTCTCCCAGACTCCCACTCTCGTAGTTTCTCTCGGACGCACCTGAATTGTATCACCGACTCACCGCATAGGACCTATCTAATTATCCACTGTGATAATGCAATGGCAACGTACACGTTATCCTCTCGGACCTCCGGCAGGCTGAAAAAGGAAGGAAACTGGATTGTCGAATTACTAATCGCTGGGACACGATACTCCGATCTGAATCACAGCGAAGAACGGCCGAGAGTGAGGTGTGTGTAATCATGTAAGTGAAAGCTGACGGGAAAACAGGAAAACTGGCAGGAAGAAAAAGTGAATCAACGGATAAACACCCTGATACAAAAGTCAAATTTCAGAAGCGGCTCGCCTATCCTTCAAAGAGAGAAGAAAACCAATATTTGACAACGGATGACCTGGTTGGTTTAGCTCAAGGATAATCGTGGCTCCATGCAGCACGGTCTTCATGCCGCTCTCGCTCACTTTCATATTTCGACATACGTTAAACTAGCGAAAGAGACTATATCCTCAACCGAAGCGTTGGGATCAAGAAGCTCCCGCAAGTTTCCGTAATGCAACACACCTACATACACTTCCATGCAACAAGTTTTCGTATGCTGCCGTGTCATTTGTCAGGAGCGAACATGTCATGCGCGACGTTGCGTGGTGGTGGTCAGGACAAGAAACACGCCTCCAGTCTAGTTTGCGCCGGCAGGCTGCGGTACCGCGTCGCTGGATTGGGACCAAGACTTTTCACCAAGGTCGATCACCCAGCGCCAAGTGACGCGATTTGTCCCCGCGGGTCTGGGCTTTGCCAAGTGATTGTAAGATCCCGAAGCGCAGGCCAAGTCGGGCCTGGCGGCAGGGTTTGTTTACCTACTTAGGACATGGTAATACCGAACGGCATCCAAACTTGCGGTCCGACTGACTGCTCGCGTTTCCTAGAGGTGAGTATGAGCGAGAGTGTGCCAGTGTTGTCTGTGTGAATGCCGCGTGAGTTCGCGCGCTATTGTGCAACCCCTGGCTGATATAGGAGCTGGCTCCGCATTCTCCGCGCCTGGGGGTTTGGAGAAGATGAGATAGTCCAGATGAACAGCCCTTTCCCCGCAACGCGCCGTTCTGGCATTATCAACCTCCCACAATTATCAAGAAAAATTGGCTGGGATATGACTCGCCGAGGGCCGATGCTTGCTAGTGTTTGCTGACCAAAGCAGCAGCTTCAGGAGGAGCGCAAGGAGCAGGTAGACTGGAGCCTATGGAGCCTATGGAGGAGGAGGAAGAGGAGAAGAAGGAGCAGGAGCAGGAGGGGGAAGAGGATGGGGGGTGGATGACTTGGGAAGAGGAATCCAAGACAAACCACTCGCAAAAGCCCCGTCTTCAGCCCATGATCCGTGTCAAAGTGCCGTTTGCGCGCGTGGAACCCAACAAAAAACACGCAAGAGTCCCCATCCGCCATCTCCATACCTCAAAGTGCTTGTTTCGCCGCCTCTCCGCTGGCTTACACGAGCTGCCTTACGCGTAGAAAACACTGGATACCCTACATGACCGCACTCCGCAAGGTCGCAGCTCGCCGCCGGCCGGTGGATCCCAACGGAACTGTTTCGGGCTTAAGTCGACGGGGCCACCAACTGCCGCTCGGCCATCTTCCGTGAGGGTAAGACGGTAAACGCCCGCGAGACCACCTTGGAATCGAGTCATCGCACCCCGGTCTGCTCCGTTTTTCTTTTGGATTGATGAACGATGCAGAGCCAGAGCAGCCAATGCAGTAGAAGAACAGCTACCCCCGACATGGTCAGGCCCATCGGGGCTCGACCGCCGACCCTTTCCCCTTTCCCGCTCTCTTTCTCTCTCATCTCCCTCGGCTCGGTGCCCATCTTTTCTGCTTCGCCTTTCCCCCCTCACTTTAGCCAAACATGATGGATCTCGTCGTGACTTTGACCCCATAGAATAAGCTTACATACCCGTCCTCGGCCAACCAAAAGGACGACAATTTGCGCCGTGATACCTTGATACGCCTATTGATTCGTGAGCTTTGGAGAGATCCGGCGACAGCGCCAGGGTATCTCGGCCAGATTCCAAGTTTCCCTGCCCCGTCTAACCCCCCGCCTACCCCCCCGTCGAGCAACGCGCAACCCCAGGTCCACTGATGGATCATGGGCTTCTTTCAACCCCAAGGTCCCCACAGAGAAAGCTTCCTTCCATGGGGACGGTATGGGGAAAACTGGAGTAGGAATATCTAAGCGCTCAACTTGCAGCTCGCGCGAGTCCTGACGCTTCCACACACACCAACAAGCATCAGGACACAGACGCACACCTTGTTCTTAAATGGCATATTTCTCAACGACACGGAGCTTCTTGTCACCGCCGCCGCGGGCGGAGTACGACCCGTCACATGGCGAAGGAAAGCGGAGGGCTGTCCAACAGGCATCTCCCAGCCACCCAGGACCAGGCACATGTAGTGCACGGATTTGCGGGGATTTCTCGAGTGGTAATTTAGACCTCATACGATTGTTCCACGCTCCGCGCAGGTAGGCACATTGTTTTCATTTTCATTTTCTTTTTGACTTGTGTTGGTCAGAACCTAGACCTGACAAATTCCTGTGGTGAAGATCTCTCCTCAAACTCACCGGCTTCGGAGACAGAACAGAGAGCGAGCCCGTTGGATCGACGGTCACAATCGTACTAGCGGCGCCCAACGGTCCCAGAAACCTGATTTGTATGCTCTCCGATTCAGATCCTTTCGTGGGGGGTTCTCCGTGCCCATGTAACAATCCATCCTTGGCACGAAGTCTCTTCCTCCTTCGTCCTTCATGCCTCTGCGAATCTGTAATTACTCACCACGACCGACGAGGTCTCATCTTACTCATCCTCTGCCCAACGACCCCTCCATTGCCCCTCGGTGCACTTTTCGTAGTGGCTCTCCCCAAAGGCGATAACCCACTCGGCGGCGAAGGCATCGTCAAAAACTCTCAGCAGCATCATCTGCTCCGGGTCCTCGTCAGCGCCGCAGACCTCACACGGCGCGCAGACCGTGGCCTGGTCCCGGGCGGACAGCGTGAGTATGTTCCCGCACGAGCCGAAGAAGCACACACACTGCTCGCGGGCCGAGGGGCAGACCTCACGGCGCACCACCGCGACGTGGGCGCCCTTGCACCCCTTGTGCGGCATATCTCCGCCCACGGCGCCGGTGCAGTTTGCGGAGGCGATCCACTGGATACACATGGCTGGCAATCTTTTCTCCGTCTCTTGGCTTCCTTGGGCTTTCTGGCTGCTACTGTGTGATTGGAATTTGAAGCTAGCCAGTGCGTATGTCGTATCCGAACTGCTCGATTCGCTCGCTGCTTAAATACCTTGCCATAATGTGACTCGCGACGAACACTATACAAATGTTTGTTTCAAACTTGCAAACAATAGCATTGTCAGTCACAAAATTAGAGCCGTCAAGTCAGTGCTATCTATGATGTTTGGCGGACAGTTCTCATTGACTATCAGCAAGTCTACCAAGGTCTTTGATCCGCAACACACAAATATCCGTGCGTTTCCATCAGGTTACTCTGTGCTTCTTTCTTCAAGTGACTCGTTGTGGTTTGCTGTCACAAAACCATCAAATGGTGTTCCTTTGAACCTTGGGTGCAAGTCGACGTTTACAAAAGAACGCCGAGAAACCTTGGCAAACGTCGTTCCAAGCTACTTGGCATCGCCAAGATGGGCTCCAGCCAGAGCCTCAACTCCTGCGACCCGCATCGACATATGATATCTCGCTTCCTATCTGAAAACAAAATGCCCGTGGGATGCAGCAGCGGTCACATCCTCCCGCAACCTAATCGAATCTGACATGAACCATTACCCCGGCCGTGACCACCATCAACAGGTGCCGCATAGCCGGCCCAAGGTTGTCAAGCAACCGCGCGCCGGTGTAATCCTCCTCCACCACGAAATTCTCCGCAACCTGTCAACATGCTCGCTTCCCCAAACCAGGTAAAGTGTCATATGTCGTTCCCTACCATGACGGGGGTGAAATAACCGAATCACCCCCTCCGAATGAGGAATATGCCACCCCCGGTTCCAAAGGGCACACACTAGACCACTTATACCCCCTAGATCTGTGAACACGTTCATTGCTGCGACCGCGCCGCCCCCAACTTTCCCCAACGCGATCCTTTACCCCGTGCCGGGCTGCCCCCCAAACTCCAAAAGGACTGCCCTCGCCTTCGCCGTCCTCTCGTCGTCGTACCCCGCAAACCGCACCAGCTTCTCCAACGCCAACTCTGCGTACATCCTTCCCTTTCCCATCTCCCCCATCGCGCCGTACGCCCGAGCAACGACGTCGTAGAACTCGCCTGCCTGCGCTGTGAGCCCTTCTATTACTATGACGTCCTCCAGCTCATCGACCAGCTCCGCTACCAGAGATGGCGAGCCAGCGAGGACCGGGTCCTCGAGCTCCGAGAGGATCTCTTGTAGTCGTCTGCGGTGGCCGTCTGAGATGGCTAGCACTTCGGGAGAGGAGCTGCATATCGCGCAGTTGCAGTTGAAGCCCCATTCCTGGAGGGCTTGTTGCCGGTCTTGGTAGAGCATGTTCAGCATCGAATCTGTTCCTGGCATCAGTCGGATTCAGATGGTAAGGTGGGAGGGATTCAGGGTTCTGACAACTGATGCTTAGTTCCTCGCCCGGCATTATGTCTTTGTACGCCACAACTTGTAGCTCCAACGTCCGGGGCGAGAAGCGAGTAATTGCACTAGCTTCAAGTAAGCACCCTATCTCTATCCTGATTTGGGTTCACATAGTAATGAGGCCTTACTTAGGCTTACAGGCATGATTGATTCTCTGCTTATTGTCAGTGATGCTGCAAAAAAGACGGCAAAGGATCCACCCACCGCAACATTTGGAAACAGTCCAAAATGGGCAACTTTGTTGAGAGTTGCGCCAAACGTGTTTGTGCGGATGATGTCTTCTAGGATGTGACCCCCGGTACTTCTAGAGAGATTGAACACTCTCTCCTGATCCTCCCTCGGCAGCCGAATGAAGCCTTCCTCCAACACCCAGAGAGCTTGCATCCGACCAATCGACCGAGACACTTCCGCCAACTGCAGGATGACAGGGTGTTCCCTCAAGACGATGTCTCCCGAGCGGATGCTCGTGTTTGCCACAGCCCCCAGCCCTTTGCCCGGTATTGTATCGACGTTGAAGGGCGGCAGCTCGGTCGGCCCGAGGGGAGGTCGAATGCTGGTCCATTGCGAGTCAAGATCCTCGACGAGACTGACATCACCGGCTACGACCTCTGGATTTGTGACGATGAGAAGACTCTTGCTTCCTTGAAAGTCCTCTTTGACGAAAGCGCAGTGCTGTGAGGTCTTTGTCGTCTTCGAGCCGACACATACGGGTTTCTGCGTCCATGGATGCCACGCATTGGCTTGAGCAGCTCTCTCAGAGCTGCTTGCCAAGGTACATTGATCTTCTACTATGATGGAGGTGAGTGAATTAGAAGCGTTCCAAGAGCATTGAAGGTCATCATTGGTGTTGAGAGTCGTTGATGGAACAATAGCCGTGGCAATCACCAAGAAGCAACTCCAAAGCCGTGTAGGCAAAAATAGCCCCATGGCGATTTTAGCAAAGACAGAACGACTCGGATGGCCTAGGCAGACACTTTCCTCACTGTGAAAAACGCCGAATCAAGTATTGATATCCTTCAACATAATACATTCCCGCCAAGGAGGTACGCCACCGCCATTATGAACGACCGATCGACCCCGGCACCACCCTGCCTCGCGAATAAGCATGGCATTCAGGCTCAACCCGGGATACTACAACCTTGTGGCGATCGTTCCTTGGCGGGGGAGCTGTATAAGCAAAAGACAGCTCCCACTTTTCCTGCAAGAAACCGGAGCGTCAAAGGCCGCGATGCCAAGTCCCGCCAAGATGCTTGGGCTTTTGGGGAAATAGTCGCGTGGCACACTTTGCCTGAGCTGGGCTGGGCTGTGCAAGACTTGCGCGACGGAGGGGAACCCTGTAGCTATAATGGGTAAGTGTGTGGACAGCTCTTTCGAGGAACTGGGTCTCATTGAAGCCGTTCACGATGAAGCCAGGAGCAGAAGGGGACGACCCAGTGATTTTTGGTGATGGGGGATCAACTCGTCAGAAAAATCAACGAGGCTCACAATGAGTATTTGAGCTGGCTGTCATTGCAAAATTCTAACTGCCTTTGCTTTGAATGCAGCAGATTTTGACATGGGAATTAGCAAAAAGATATGATTGCTAGTTCAATCGCTGACGGGAATTGAGCCCGACGTGGCTGGTTTAAGTTAGCTATACGTTCTTCGATAACTTGCACGGGCTTATGATGCTTACGGGTCGAACCCACAACCTTGAGATTAAGAGTCTCACGCTCTACCGATTGAGCTAGCCGGGCAATTGATGCGGTTGATGAAAATTCTGGCTGTGGACGGAAGCTCAAGCATCCCAGGTTGTGCGTGCGGTGAGGGCACGACGCGGGCGTATCCACATTCAACACCAAGGGGACCCATCGTCAGAACATGGAGCCCTTCCGGGCGACCCGGGCCCCGGCGGGTTGGGGTGTGGGCCTTTTTCGGGGCAGGGGGTTTACCCGGCTGACCGGCAGTAGTCTAGTAGAACAGGCCCTGAGCATTTACAAACGTCTTGGAGAGTGAAGAACTCGTTGGGCACCAAGCTTCTCTCTGAGTTGGGCAGGAGAGACCTCGGATGATCAATCGCAAGATTATCAAGTATCAACTACCGTAGGTAAAAACTCTCGAGGCTGCTACTACATCTTGCCCAACTCTTCTATGAAGTTGAACTATGCACACGTGATCTGTTCATTTCATTCAGGATCTTGATATACCTTGGATTATTTCAACAAATGAGCATAGCACCACAATTATTGGACCGCATTCAACTTGCCGCAGTTTTGCGACTCCCTGACCATTACGGTCTTACTGGGATCCGGTACACACTGTTATTTCATTGGTGAATCTGAAGCCTTTGGAGCTTGGTTCCACATCTTACAAATGTCCCAAATCTGACCGATTTACACCATTCTGTAACGTCATCGGGGAGCTTGATATCATAGTTACAAAGAAGATTGGCTATCATAACTTTGATCTCGTATCGTGTTGTGAAAGTACTGTTTAGCTTACTTACACGGAAGACGCTATCTTTGAACTGTGCCAAAGTTAAGCCGTGTCGTACGCTCCAATTTTGCCCAGATGACTTTACTCCATGTACCTCTGGATGTAGTAGACATGCCCCTTTACCGCAGCAAACTCGCTCTTCCCCTTTGAAATTCCCAAGTATCCTCAAAGGAATGGAAGACTCACCAGAGGGTCACTTTTGGACCGTCCCTGTGCCAGCCAGGCAGATAGAAACAAAATGAGGTCGATGGTCATAACGCTCAAAATCTACGAGGACCGTTTTCACTCGCCCCGGTTAACATAGTTGACAAAAACAGAGGATATAAAAGTAGATAGTAGTAACAGGTAACGGCGGCTGGCGATGAAAAATCTTAGGGCTGAAGACTCATCATTGTTATCATTATGACCAGGTACTTTGTGATGACTAGGTACTTTATGTGTTTCTAGTGCAAGGTTTTGGTTTGCGTCTATGTCATCAACCAGTATGCATCGTTTGCATTTACCTCGTTTTTATTATGGGTGCTCATTACCAATACGTCGTTTCCTTTATGCATATTCATGACGTTGATATTTCCGCCTCGAGGCCAACCTCGTATGCGCTGTTGGGTCATAGTCACGTTTGTTAGATCCTGAGTTGGCTTCCTTTTTCTTTCGCTTCGCCCAGAGGCCCTGCTACCACTCGCATAGGGATATTCCACCGTGGCTCATCACACTCCTCGCAAACTTCTCATTAAACGGATGTGACTGGGTCCACGCGCGCGACCCTCAGCCAATGTAAAACTCATCCACATATACGGATGCTCGGGAGCAAATGTGTCGATATCACAGAGAGGAACCCTTCAGTTTACCCTGCCTGCAACTTGGCTGAGTAAAGGCAGCGCGAAAGTTTTCCTTTAAACTGTTGATGTATTATTGCGAAAATCATCTCCTACATTTCGGATTGCAGCACGTCGGCTACCCCGCGCGCTGTACGCGGCTTAACTTGGAAACTTCCAGACCCACCGGCGACTTGGCTGTCAAACACGAGATATCGATTGCCTCGGTGACTGGCACAAAATGTCTTGCTCAACCATGGTAGACTACTTAATGCGGAAAGTGGTTCGTGTCGTTCTCTAAACAAGATTTTGGCGTGGACTGCGATTCGCTGTAGGTCTACGATTGCATCTTCCACATGAAGATCATTCTCGCGCTCACTCGACGTTTCTGCACTTGCGGGGGTATGTGGTTACATTTATCCCACTACTTAATCATCAAGTGATGCATGTATCTGATGACTGCTTCTTGGCCTACGGAAGACGACTTCCAAGGCAGTCATAAACCCCACCCTGTCCATCATCTAGAGAAATAGGTTGTCGACAACTCTGCTGATTCTGCTACTACGGCCTCGCCGTTCCGAGTTAAAAAGGAACGAGACCACGACATCACCTCATACAAGACATTCGGCAAAATGACAACACCCATTGAAGTCGATGCCCTCGTCGTAGGAGCTGGTTTTGGCGGTATCTACGCAACATACCGCCTAAGCCGTATGCAACCGCGGATGAAAGTCCAAACCAT
Source organism: Colletotrichum orchidophilum (assembly GCF_001831195.1). Lineage (NCBI taxonomy): Eukaryota > Fungi > Ascomycota > Sordariomycetes > Glomerellales > Glomerellaceae > Colletotrichum > Colletotrichum orchidophilum. Next base: position 56,788 of record NW_019173123.1, on the reverse strand, counting down.
TGACATGGCTGGCGATGTCGGGGGAACATGGTACTGGAACAGGTATCCTGGTGCCATGAGTGACACAGAAAGCTACCTGTATCGATACTCCTGGGACAAGGACGACCTGAAGACGTACCCTTGGTCGCAACACTACGTCTACCAGCCCGAGATCCTAAGGTACCTGCAGCACGTTGTAGAGAAGCATGATTTGCGAAAGTACATGTTGTTCAACTGCGAAATGCAGTCGGCGTCGTGGGACGAAACCCTAGAGCGCTGGCGGGTTGAGTGCTCCTCCACGGGAATCAACTCCACAGGGACCGTCTACCACGCTCGATACCTCGTCAACTCTCTAGGGGTCCTGTCCAAGGCGAATTATCCAGACATACCTGGCCTGAGAAGTTACGACGGCATCACATGTCACACAGCAAAGTGGGATAACAACATTGAGCTAAAGGGAAAGAAGGTTGGCATCATCGGCAGCGGTTCCACCGGTGTCCAAGTTATGACGGCAATTGCGCCCATCGTCGGAAAACTGACTCTATTCCAACGACGCGCACAATACTCGGTGCCCAGTGGACAAGGACCAGTGGACCCTAGCTACCGGCAAAAAATCAACGCAGACTATGACAAGATCTGGGACAACGTCTGGTCGTCGTCTGTCGGATTCGGAGTCCCGGAGTCAACTCGCAAGACGATGGACGCAACGCCCGAAGAGAGAAAGCAGGCCTTTGAGGAGGTGTGGTCTCGGGGCAACGGGTTCCGCTTCATGTTTAGTGCCCTTCGCGATTTAGTCACCGACGAGGAGGCCAACAATGCTGCCTGCGACTTTATACGCGGCAAAATCGACGAGATCGTCACGGACCCTCGCAAGGCGCACATCTTGAAGCCCCAGGAACTGTACGCCCGACGCCCGCTCTGCGACTTTGGATACTACCAAATCTTCAACCGCGACAACGTCGACATTGTTGACCTCCAGGCCAACGCCATCATTCGTCTAGTCCCCCAAGGCGTTGAGCTGGCCGACGGCACCGTCCACGACGTCGACGTCCTTATCTTCGCCACGGGTTTCGAGGCAGTCGACGGCAGCTACACGAGAATCCGCGGCGGGGTGACTGGCCGGAACGGCAGGACACTGAAAGACCACTGGAGTGACGGTAGCAGAGCCTACGGTGCCGTCACTTGCGCCGGGTTCCCCAACATGTTTCTCATTTCTGGACCGCAGAGCCCCTTTGCCAATTTCCCTCCAGTCGTGGAGTGCGAAGTTAACTTCATCATGTCGGTGATACAGCATGCCGAGGGCGTTGTCCAACAGACAAAATCAGAAAAAGATGACGAGGCTGGCAAGCTGGGCGACGGACCGATTCAAAGTCCACGTAGGCGTGCAATCATGGAGGCAAAGGAGGAAGCCGAGGCGGATTGGGTGGAGCTGTGCAACAGCATGTTGAAAGGGTCATTGTTCGCCAAAACTCCAAGCTGGATTCTGGGCCAGAACATTCCCGGGAAGAAGACGAACACCAACTTCTACTTTGCCGGCCTGCGTCCATATCTAAAGTGGGCTGATGAGGAGGCCTCGGCAGGGTTTCCCGGGTTCACCGAGTCTGCGGTGCAGGGAGACGTCGTCGCCCGCTTGTGAGATGGCAAGTGTCTCGTTGGAGTCCTCGAGGAAACTTAGGCCGCAGTAGTGACTACTGGCTGGTAATAGCAACGCCATCTCACCGTCATCTTCCTGTGGTGGCTGTCGCGGTATTAATATCTTCAATCATTGATGCTTCAAATTCGAGCTGGAAGGAGGAACGACACGCCAGATGATAAATCTCAGTGATATCTCTTCTGAACAAGTAGTTAACAGAGCTATAATGAACACAGAAAGACGTACTCTTTCCTGATTACCTACATCATGCGGAGCTGTCCGCGCGCTCTTATGCTTGTGCTTGAAGTTGCTTCAATGAGGACGGATGGTCGGAGTGAAAACCTGACCAATTCTCGGGCGCCGACATGCATAATTCCATGCAAGGCTCTAAATATCATGAGAGGAATCAGTGTCTTCTATCTTTGATTGGTATTCCGGTGAACTCCCCTGACATTTCCAGTCAGAGCCGGATGAGTCTTTGGTAATCGAGCTAGTCCAGGTTTTAGTTACAATCCAATGACTGGTCTATCAAGAAGAGAGAGACTCCTCGTTTCTCTCCCTCACCAAAGCCCAGCACTTGCGCATCCCAGTCCCCATAGACTCCTCATCAACCTCTTCAGCCGTAGCCCAGCGATGCCGCGCATGCGACGAGACTAGGTCCTCGGACCCGTCCACCTCGAAGAGGTACACATGCATGGTAAGCTTCAGATGAGAAAACAGCCACGGCACGCTGCCAAGTTCCCCGGCATATCTCAGCTTCAACTTCTTCTTGTCTCCGCCGCCGCCGCTGATGAGTCCCGAGACGTACCCCTGAGCATCCTTCTTCCGCGAAGTCGCCGTGTTACTATTGCCGCTGCCGGCGGTCGCCGCGCCAGCAGGCGGCAGCGTGTGGCTGGGCAGCTCCCACAACCCGGCCAGGAGTCCCTTCTCCGGGCGTCGGTGAATCAGGAACCGGCGGTCGCTACCGCGCCGGACCGCGCATACGAGGGCTTCTTCCTCCCTGACCGCCTTCTTGACCACCTTAAGCGGGAATTTACGGGCGTGCTCAGCGACGATTTCTAGCGTTCGCGCGTCGTGGTGGGCAACCTTGGGCTTTGCCGTCAGGGAGGGCTCCTCCGCCTCCTCGTCCTTCTTCTTTGCCGTCTTTGAGGTGAAGAAGGCGGATAAGGTCGCCTGCTTTGGCCCCGGTCGCGTCTTTGCGCCCTTCTTGGCCCCCTTTGCAGGTTTCGGCGCGTCGGCGTCCGAATCTTCTCCCGAAAGCGCGGTCTCCTCTACGTTTCCTTCTTCAAAGGGCTCGCATATCGAACACAGGTCCTCGATATCCTTGATCTTTTGCGCCGTCTTCTTTGATTTGGAGGCCGCTATCTGCAGGCCCTCTGCGAATGCCCGACACGTGGATGTGACGGGGCACTCACCGCAGTTCGGCTTCGGCGTGCAGACTGTGCTCCCGAGTTCCATCAGGGCCTGGCCCCATCGTCCTGGCCGATCGCTCAGCGGCGCTTTGCCAGGAAGCTCTGTACCGTCCTCGCCGGGGCCGTCCTTTGCGACCGCTTTGACGAGGGCGTCCGCGGCGGCCCAGAGCAGGTCAATGACGGCCTTATCCGTCTTTGCATTCCCGTACAGGCCCAGCTGCCTGCTCAGCACGCGGAGCACATTCCCATCGACCATGGGCGCTGCCTCGCCAAACACAATGGCAGCGACGGCGCCGGCCGTGTACCGCCCCACGCCGGGGACTTTTGCCTCGAGCTCGGCCGTGTCGGAGGGCATCAGCCCCCGCCAGTCCGGGTCCGCGACGACCAGCTTCGCCGCCTCGTGGATCCTCGTGGCGCGGCTGTAGTAGCCCAGACCGCGCCAGGCGCTCAGCACGTCTTCTGGCTCGGCAGCCGCGAGGTCCTGGATCGTGGGCCAGCGGGCCATCCACCTGTTCCAGTAGTCGATTACCACGGCGACACGGGTCTGCTGTAGCATGATTTCGCTGATCCAGACCTCGTAGGCGCGCTTCTCGAGGGCGCAGCGGAGATTAGCGGCGGCGGTGTCATCGTCTGGCCAGCTCTCTTTCGGGTCGATCCAGGGTTTGCGCCAGGGCATGCCGCGGGTGGTGCTGATGGAGTCGAACCAGCCGAGGAGGGCGTCGCGTCCGCGCCGGCCAGGCTGGCCGTCTAGGAGGAGAGGGCGGTGGTACGAGGTGGCGTGCGTTCTTGATGCGGCGGGCGAGCAGCAGGGATCATGCGTCACCTGCTGCTGCTGCTGCTGCGGTGGGCCAAAGAGGCTCGCATGGAGTCTTGCGGTGTCGGCTTTTCGGGTTTTGGGGTTCTTCTCGATCCTGCGCCTTTTTGGCGGCGGTTCCGCGATGTCCTTTACATCATCGTCGTTGTCGTCTTGGATTGGTGGGCTAAAGTCTTCTTCTGACGCGTCTTTCGATGCTGATGGTGAAGGTGGCGTAGACTTGTTTCTAGTGGCTGCCAAACGCGGTCTGGACGCCGGCTTTTTGATCTCGACATCTGGCTCGCTGTCAGCTTGAGCGAGGATTCTCTTGGCTGCTGCGAGCGAGCTTTGTCGGCGGACTAGACGGCGCTGTATCATTGCGATGTCAAGTTTGGGAGACGCGACGGGACGCGTCTTGGAGTAAAGTAATCTAAAGTTCAACTTGGGTCAAAAACTCGCTGTTGGCGGGTGCAAACTTCTCAAATGACTAGCGTCGATTTAGGGACGCGACCGCTAGAATCAAGATCGCAGAAGGCCCCTGACGGCCCCTGGAGCCCCATGGTCCAGGCACAGACCACTGCAACGTCCACGCATAAACTGAGTCAATTGGTTAGGGGTTCTTGGACGACAGAGACGGTAAATGATGTTGCATTGAACCTGTGCACTTCCAGCACATTATTAGGACATAACTCAGACCGGACTTTTCACTCGCAAAAAAAGAAGTGAGACTAGACGGCCAACCACAAAGGTCCTACCAGGATTCGAACCTGGGCTTACGGAAGGATCTAATAATGTCTTGATCAGAATCCGACGTCCTAACCAACTAGACTATAGGACCAGCTTCACGATGATTCTTGACGACGATGCGGCCGAATCTTGCCGTTCATCGAAGCTCGCTGCTGCTCTCCTAAGCCATCTGCAAGACCCGTTGTCTACCATTCGAGCAACCGGTCTTGAGGAATCCCGACTTGGGAGGCTTGAAGAATCGCGTTTTCTTCCAGTGACCCTGTAATGGCTCGCAAAGCCTTGGTGCTGCGTGCCCAGCTGCATCTGCCAGACTTACAGGCATCGTGCCTCACTCCGTCCAACCATCGCCAGCGCAAGTCATCCAGTTCACTCCGACGAGCTTCAACCCATGCTTCTCGGCAAACTCAGCAGGTTTCCATGACCGTCTCTGCACAAACTCCTCCCCGCCGACGTCCTCCTTCTTGAGATCCAGACCCTGAGGTTCCCGGTAGAGCAAGAAGAGGTACCTGTGCGGCTTTGAGCTAGGAATGACAGCAGAGTCAGCAAAACCTACGCAAACAGGTTACGTTGAGCAGGCCTTCCAAGCCACCGAGACGCTGATTGTGGTGTGAGGATGGGAGAAGGGGGAAATAACGCTCACTCATCCTTGGGCCCAGGCCCGAGAAACTCCGTCAAAGCCGGCTTCGTCTGCCCGACAACCGCACCTCCGCTGAGCGGCTGCAGCCCGGGGAGAACCCAGTGGCGCCAAAAGGCAAACTGCGGGTTGTCCGGTGTAGGCGCGTCCGGGTCCGTCAGGAAGAGCGTGTACGATGCGCCGGGCGACGCCTCCGACTCCTCCTCGGCCGCGAAGGAGATGCTGGGCGCGAGCTTGCACTCGCCCGCGCGGAAGAAGTTGCCCGCGTCGACAACCTTACCCGCGAACGAGACCTCGAGCTTGGTCGTGGGTCGGAAGCCCTCCGGTATCAGCGCCGCCTCCGAGCCCGGGACGAGCTTGGCTTGCTCGAGAGTGTTGGTGAGCTTTTGCGCGTGGTCGGAGAGTGACATCTTTGGGGGATAGAGAAGAGAAGGAATGGGAGAATTGGTTAAAAAAAATTGAGTCTGATGGAAAGGGTGTTCACACAGTCTTGAAGGGTAATTTGAATGATCGCTTGCGGACGATCTTAACCCGAGGACGTGATGCGTAGTGACCTACGCGGGGTTCGGCGTGGCATGAGGGGAACTGATGCCAGTGGTGGAAAATTGATGGCGTAGCTGCACCAAAGGTCTTGGCAGATGTAGAGGTTCTCGTCGTCAATCTGCGGGAGTGAAATCCAGGTGCAAACCTGTTACAGTAGGTTGTCGTTTGCAGTCCTGAAAGTCGGAGTATCTATCATCATAAACACCAACACTGTCAAAGAGGCTGAAGGCATAGGGCACCAAGGCGAGATCATGGTGACAACATTTCGGCCCGATGGGTCGATGACTGCCGATATGTATTCGGCAGGGCGTCCAACTTCGCCTCCGCCTTGCTTCCAACTCTCTAAGTTATGCAGAGTTCGTCACTGTATGCATGGAACTTTTCAATCATTGTGAGTTCGTTCTCGTGGGACGAATTTGACATCCGAGTCTAGGACTGGAATTCCACAGGGGACATTTGAGTTGCTTGGACCGTGACACCTTGGAGCTTGACCTGGACATTAACTTTGATGATCAGATTGTCTTTCCGGGAACTCAATTGGTACAAGTCATAAGCTATTAGTATCAAAAGCTTCATCTCAGCATCAGCGGTGACAGCTGCCTCAATCATGAGATTTCCCGCAACACTCGAATACCAAGGCTGTTTGGGCAACAGTCCTAGGCAGTCCGTGGCAGTTTTGGCGGGGACCAGCGCTGCGGGGCAAAAACAGATGGTACTAGGGTCCTCTACTGAGTAGGAGAAAGTATCCAATCACATCTCAAATCCCCGATGGCACAATTGGCTAGCGCGTCAGACTGTTAATCTGGAGGTTGGTGGTTCGAGCCCACCTCGGGGAGTAAAAGCGGTTAAACCCCGCCTTGGCGTGAGATCATCTTCTTTTTCTTCAATTTTTGCTTCTAGTGTATTACATATGTTACGTCTGATCTGGGTAACTGGTAGGTGAATCAATCTCCCCTTGATGGCTCTGTGATGTTACTTTTGGCTCAGCAAGATTTCTTCGGCCGAGACTCAACTTTAGCTTATCGTTGAAGATGTCTCTCATTTTTACTACCTCGGGCGATGGTTGAATGACTTACCTCTAGCTTCTCATTGTTTCCGAAGTTTTCGCGAGCGCTTGTTTCTTGGATCCTTGGTAGCAAGCACGTGACACCTTACTACACACACTATGAGTCAGTAATCAGGCGCCTCGCGAACACTCTACCTCGTGAGAGCTGAACTTTCGATTCCGGGAGTCTTCCTTGTCCAGAAGTAGCCTTCTCCTGGTCAAGGTTGAATAGAAACCTGTTTCCAATGGCATTGACTTGTTCCTAGCAGCTTCTACGGAAAGTTTCAGAGGTTCCATGCCACATCTGCACCGAGACCACAGGTAACCGAGCTGAAGTCAGACTGAAAACGGGCTGGGTGTGGTGGGGGCTAGATGATTGCGGCGAGCGAGCCCGAGCTGGAGAAAGATCCCAATTGCCTAGCCCGAGGCATAGACGAGCATGAGGGGTTTGGCCAGACGGCTGCGTAATCACTTTGACCCCATGACAGCCAGGACAGCTTCCATGGCCGCAAAAAATATGGGATGAAAAGAAGGTCGGCGTTCGGAGTTTTCTGCTGCTGGCGATAGAGGTCGGCGCTAGAGTGCATTTCGTTACCGACTCGCGATATCTCGCATATGCTTCCATTCAAGGGCTGGGTTGTTTGGAAACACTCTATTTTTTTGTCGAGCGCCCGCCGGCTAGCGCCCGAGATGTTGGTCGAGAATATCGGGCCTTTGGAGTCGGAAATGAGTAACGTTCAGAGCGCGAAACATCTAGCTTTGATCGATCGAGGACAAAGTTTGGGAGCCAGCGGGCTGGCAATGTAAGGCTGTTTGCAACTGATGTTAAGACGATCTTCTCTACGCTGAGTAAGGCCGTAGAAGTTTATTGTAGGGTGCGGTCAGCCGGCTACACTAGAAGAAAACAGTGATGGCTGATGACTCCTGTGTCGAGGAAAAGCAGACTAGTAGGAAGAGCTGAGCTTTTGCTTTTGTAGTCCTTCAACTACCTACGCGTTGCTCTTTAGGCCAAGCAACTTGGCGTTAAGAACATCATCTTGGCGATTTGAGAATGCCTCTTGGCAGCCTCTTCATGGCATAGTGCATGCTCGTTGTCGGGAGATGTCTGCAATGCAACTGCATCCCATGTCCACATATGCCGCCGCCATCCCTGGCTAGTCAGGTCCACCGACCACAACTTGACAGTGAGTAAGGACCGTTGATTGTACACGCGTCTAAGGCTTCCCTTGTCGATAGCACACCATTAGATTAAGGTTTTGTCTGTGTACTACCCCTCAACGCTTTAGCGGATTTTATTCTCCGAACTGCCGCGATCCGCAGCCTGCCTTTGATCGTCGTCTTCCTCCAGTCGGATCTTATGACGGACTGCTCTTTTTGCTCCAAAAAAATCTGCCCATATCGTATGCAGGTTTCCCAGAGGCCACGAAAGCGACGCGAAGTTGGACTACCCGTCTTCGGCGACCAAGTTTTCACCGGCATCCCGAACTGATCCTCGACTTCTCTATGTTGTCGGCTGAACCTTCTTCAGCTTTCTTCTACCTTGGGAAGAGGGGCAACGCGGGGTAGCTAGCTGGCGAGAGTCGAGACCGTCCGAAGAAGGATCTGGCGCTCCAACCCTGTCCGGTCCATCACGACCATCTACCTACGCTTTCGAGGATGCTTGGCCCGGACGTCCCATCCCAATGTCCGTGAGCACTGGGGAGGGGGGATGGGGGGCAGGTATGATCGACACGATCCGGTCCTGGCGCCCTGGGCAAGCTCGTCCACCCTGGAGCTATCATCCCGGGCAGCTCCCTTAGGACAGATTGGCTCCTTCGCACGCTCGTGCACTTGCGGCTAGACTATCGCGTAACCCCCTTCTGGTCAACCAAAGGAGATCATGCTTGCGAAGACCTGGTCAGCTGAGGAAAACTATCAACCAGAACCTTTGACCAGAACCTTTGACCAGAGCCGCATAGCACGTGCTTGAATTCGAGAATGTGTTGCTTGGATTCAGAGGAAAAAGAGCTTTGCAGCCTTCTCGGCCATCGAGGCTCTGCGGCCACTAGCAACAGGCCAACCATTAAGGCTGCCTGCCACACGGGCCACCACCAACCCCACGGGTAGGAAGCTTTTGCCGTGCTGGGACACGATCTACAGAGGTTGCACCATCCCGGAACCCTGGTTCAGATGTCAACTCAACAACATGGGAATATCATTGATGAACGACGTACAATATGAAACAGCCCACTTCGGATCAATTGAAAAGCTGGTAAAGCGCGGACGCGTTTACGTACAAGTCTTTCTTCCCCCCTTTTACGCTCGTCTTTGCATCCCATAGAAGTTGCATAGTTTTCAACCCGAATCGAGAAGTTGACGGTTGATCTCTTCGTCTAAGGTAAGATACCTGACACACTCCCAATGGCGTCGGAAATGTCGGCGAAAGTCCTGAACTTTGTTTTGGGAAACCAATGTTTAGTCCATGCCGAACATAATTTGTTCTGTTAGGTCTAGTGGGCCGGGAGAAGAGTACCAATCAAGGAGCAACCCGAATGACAAGTTTTAAGCTTCGCACTACGCTTCCTTGCTTGCGTAGATATCTTCTCAATTCGACTGACTCTGTCCGAAAACTGCACGATTTGACTTCGACTCCACCACGAAGAAGAGGGGAAAGAACCAAATCCTGCCCTCAGCTCTACCATCAAGTAAGCTTGTTGCTGTTATGCGCAGCATTCAGGTCGGCTCTAATTACACACGACGCTTGCGCGTACCCGAAGCTTGCTTTCTGGCGATAACCAAGTTGGTTCCTGGGTGACCCTTAACCCCAGTCTTCAGGATACATCCAGATCGGGCTCAACCGGATACTCATCCTGGCACCTTTCAATCCTTGCAATCGAATACGCGGCACTCTCCTGCTCTCCATCTTGCCGTTAAAAAGTCAAAAGTTGAATTCAACAACTTAGCTTGATCCTAAGCTCGGCGCCAACAACCTCAAAAATTGACTCAACGATTACGCTAACTTCTCTAAGCAATTTTTCATCATCTTCCGAGGACCGTAGATGGAGGAGGGAAGTGATCATGAGATTTCCATACTGAGATGTGGAGATGCGGCAGAAGGCTCGGGAAGTCTTACTCGTATCTCCTTTCAGCGGAGTTGAAACAATTGGTGCTCACATGAATCTACCACCGACAAGTATAAAGCCAAGGTCGTGTCTTCCCTTCCCATATGCCATTGTTCGTGTCACAAGCCAATTTGATTGAACCCTGGCCGGTCAATGAAGAGACTTTTAACCCTCTCACTTCATACTTCACATCCCCTTACTCATTTTGTCGCTCAGTTTACACTATTCTTTCCCGCAAACTCTGCATTATGCGCTTCCTCACCACCATCACCTTAGCCGCACTCACGGCCGGCGTGACCGCGGTCCCCATTGCGTTGCTACCGAGCCTCACCCACCCGCCAGTTCATGTCTTCAAGGCCGACGCTGCCCCAGAAGCTATCAACGCGGAGCCTGACATTGAGGCCCGCGGCGACAGAGTCATTAATGTTTCTGACTGGGAGCGGGAGCCTGAGATACTGGCCAGAGACGATGCAGCAATTGATGCCTTTGGACTGGAGCCAGAGACTCAAGCTGGAGAAGCATCTCGCATCCAAGCCAGAGATGAGGCTGCTCTTGACAATATCGATCTGGAACCAGAGATTGAAGCCAGAGACGAACGTCGCATCAAAGCCAGAGACGAGGTTGCGCTGGACAACTATGATTTGAAACCCGAGGTTCAGGCCAGCGACAGCCCTCAAATCAAGGCCAGAGACGAATTGACTCTTGAAAACGTTGACCTGGAGCCTACTATTCACGCCAGAGACGAGCGACACATCCAAGCAAGAAGTGAAGCTGCAGTCCAAGGCGTCACCCCCGAGGAAGACTGGAAGTATCGAGACAACCTAGCCAAGCTCGACGCCAACAATTGCGGCACGGACTGCCATAATTCGTTGGACTCGTACCGCTCCAAGGTGTCCAGGGAACGCAGGGACTACTATGACCGGAGCACGTCTCCGTCTTCCAGGGCTTCGAGAGATGAACACAATACGCCCGAGGACAAAGTGAAGTACATTGACAATCTCATCAAGCAGGACAACCGTGATTGCGGCACGGGCTGCAAAGATTCTCTAGCTTCGTATCGCTCAGTGGCGTCCAAAGACTCGAAGCTCTCCCGGGAGAAGGACCTGAATGACCGTCGTAACGATAATTTCATCTTGCCCAACACCTACTATCCCAGGGACTCTCGTCCCAAGGATTTCACCGCCAGTGGCAACGGGAAGAATGTTCAGAACTACAACAACGGCAATCGCGACTTCAATGGGGTTACGAGATCTTCGAGAGCGTCGAGAGGAGAACACAACTCTCTGCAGGATGTGGCCAAACACGACGAGAATCATAAAAAGCTCGCCGAGGGCGATTGTGGCGTCAACTGCCATAAATCCCTTGACTCGTACCATTCGGTTGCATCTGCGGACTCGAAACGCTCTAAAGCGTCTAAAGAGTCTCGGGAGGCTAGGCAATCCAGGAACTCGGGCCGTAACGGCGGTTGGTGAGGATTGTAGAGGGCTGGATCGGAAAGGTGACGTAGTGATGGCAGATGGGAAGCAGCTGCTTACCGCCATGATTGGTGGAGTTACAAGCAGCCCTTGAGAAATCGAAGTGCGAATGTAACGAACGGGATGTCTGTTATGGAATGGAAGCAAGATAATGTGGTTGGAATAGTTTATATATACTACATAGGTTTTAACAAAGAGTCTGTCAGTACTTGGAAATTCATCTCACATTCTAAAGCTCATGGGTACTTAAGTAAATATCTTCAAGTAGGTAATGCCGCCAAGGGCAATCGATATAATAATCAAATCATACATACAAAACATTCAAGCCCTTATTTAGTTAGTAAGCCTAAGGGAATTCGAGGTAAGATGAAGGTAAAAAAGTTGTGGCCACGTCGTAGAGTAGAACAAAAGGTATATGGGCCCTAACCAGGATTCGAACCTGGGACCTCTCCCAGACCGGTGTGTCATAGAACAACCCTAAGGGAGAATCATACCGCTAGACCATCAGGGCGTATGAGAATGAAGTGGTGGACTCGCTGGTGAGACGGGGCCGGAAGCGAATTGTTCATGAGCTCCCAATGTGTGGGGTGGGGATTGAGCATGGGTGGCGACGGTTGAGAGGAAGTGGGACCGGAAGGGCTTGCATCACTTCGATTCTGGGAGACTCACCGGCAAGGAAGCATTCGGCAGTAACAATTAGCTGAGCCCAAGCAACGAGAGGGCTTGGCAATCTGATGCAAGAGGGAAATATCTCGGTCTGACTGACTGGATGTAAATATGTAAACAAAAAGGCTCCCTAAGCGGAATTTTGACGGTACATGTCAAGAGTAATGGTGACAACATGAGGTCTTCTGACTTCATTCAACTCTGTGGTGAAGACTCAAGCATGCCATTTCCACGCATTCCGCTCAAAAGTTTCCCACTCGGGAAAAAATTTGCTCATGTGGTTTAAATCTGTAAAGCTCAGCATTCCTAGCAAAATGTGCGCTTACGAAGTCGCAGAGAGCCATTCAACAAAAGATAACTAGCTATCACCCACCAGCTCCGGAACTCGACTTTCCAGCCATCGCCTTTCCAGGCTTTGCAAATCCTTAAAATTTTGGCACAACATATCATTTGTCGAACCAACTCTCGACTTTGAGGGCGTTTTCTAGCTTGCATCCTCACAACTACCTACCAAAAGTCTGTGAGCAAGCATCAGGCCGCCTCCATCAATAAGTCCAGCTAATGACAACTCGCCCTGTGTTGGATCGCGGTGGAATCGAGTGGCTGCGTCTTAAATAGCAAATCTACATTTAATCAATCAGCCAGACCGTACGCTTGCGAATGCGACACGCTTGTTTCATAAGGAGACCGATGCTTGGTCGATTGAGAAGCCTGCCAAAATGCGAGTAGTGTAGTTGTGACAGTCGCTGTTGTCCATCTCGAAAGACTTGTGAGTATTGCGCGCGGCCATATTCTGCAGCTTGATCATGAGACTCACTCGTGTGTTGTCTAGAACATTACGTAGTATGTCTTGGATCGTACCCTGCAAATACTATATCATGACTCGTTGCGGCTTTGGGTGGCCTGGATACCCCTGCAGATGCCAGTGGAAACGCGTCGAATGGAGGGAAAATCCAATTTGTTCGTACTTGATCAACTTTGCAATATACGTCTTCATGCCCCGTACATCGAGCTCATTGTCTTTTGTACCAAAGCGTATGCCACGTGATGCTTTATTACTGTTGGTTTACGTAATCACAGGGTGATTTGTTCGATCGAACCGTGGTGACGAAGGGTCAATTACTCTTGTATTGATCTCTGCGTGAAGTGGAAAAGAGAGGTTCCAACCGTGGGTTAGATCGCCGGTTAAATGCTAATATAGAGACCCTCAGATGGCCCCTGCGCTGGCGCTGACTCAAGGTCGAATTAGGCTTCCAATCCGATACTAACTATCTCTTTTTTATCGTTAATCTTATATAATTAAAAGGGTAATATAATGATTTTATAATAATATATAATATATTAATAAAAATAATATTTATAATTCCTTTTCCGCTTCTTTTTTAAACCCCTTTTATATAACCTATTTTTTATACGTATTATAATCGTTCTGTTATTAATAAATCGTTTTAAACTTAGGTTTAAGTTCTATTTAATAAAAACGTTTATTAAATTATTTTCGCTATTAATCTAACGGATCTTAAGAATCTTATATTGTTTATATAATTACCGTAAGGCTATAATATTTATTATTAACTTTTTTTTTTAATAATACTTAACTTAATAAAGTATTTATATAATAAATAGGAATTTATATAAATAATTATTAATATCGTAAGTAAGGTTAATCGATTTATAATCCGTTTAAATATAATAAAGATTGTATAAATAAGGTTAATACCGTTAATTATTTTATAAACTTTTAAAATTAAAACGCTTTTAATTACTTTTTTATTTTTAATTAATAAATAGTAAACGATATTATTGTATATCGTAAACTCGTTATTTCCTATAGCTTTATTTATTAAAATAATAATATATTTAAATTAAAAGGTCAGATCTATATTATTTATAAACGATTTATTAATAAAAACGTAAAACTTAGCAAAGATTAGATCTAGCGGATAATAAATTAACTTACGATTAAGGTTTACTATTTATTAACTTAGCCGTTTATTTAATATAGTAACGTCTTTTTTAATTAAATTTATAATTTACGCTACTTTTACGGTATCGAACGTTATTTTTAATTAATAAATATTAATAATATATAATCTTTTTACTTATTTTACTCGATATCTTTTTTATTAATTACGTAATATAAAACTAACGAGAGTAATTTTCTTTTTTTACTTTTTTTAATAAAAAATAACGGTATCGCTTTTAATTATAAAAATCCCGTTATTAAATGTTAATAAATAATTAGTAATAAAGATCTTTTTTAATTTAATAATAAATTCGGTTTTTTTAAACTTTTTATCTTTTTTCCATATAAATTTAATGTTAAATACGTTTAATATATCGTTAGTTTATATATTAATAATCCTATAAGGTCCTTTTAAATAATTAAAAATTAATAAGTATAGATCGTAAGTTAATATAATTATACTTAGCTATTTAATATAGAAATTATAATAGGTCGCTTATTAATAAGTTCCCGATTTTATTAGCCTATATAGTAGTTTAAGTATTTTGATAATCGTATTTTTTAAATATTTATTAGTTATCTTTTTTAGAAAGTAAATAAAGATTTTTTATATTAAACTAATAGCGGATTATATATACGTTTACATAATATCCCTATTTTATATATAATATTTATTTTTAATAAGGGAAAAAATTAAAGTTAATATTAACCGTTAGCTACTTTTTTAAATTATTAGCGATTACGTAAATAATTCTGCTTTTTTAATATTATTATATCCCTAGATTATATAACGAGATTTTTTATACGGCGCATTAATTCCTTTACTTTTAATTTTTTAAATTACATATAATTTAAAGATTTATAAATTAGCGTATTTATTTAAATTATATAAAACGAAGCGATATACGCTTTAATTTTATAAGGTTTTTATTTTAATAATATTTAAAGCCTCGTAAGGCTTATTTTTTATAATAATAATCCCTTTTTTTTATAATTTAAAAGCTAATTCGAAGTTTATTTTCTTTTTAATTAAATAAAAAATATTAATATAATCGTTAATTAATCTATTATAATTAAAAAATTACGGAATTAGGTTTTTTTAAAGCCGACTTCGCCGCCGTTACGGCGGATTTAATAATTAATTATTTAATTTATTAACTATAACGATCTTATTAAAAACGATTTTTAATTAATCAATTTAGTCTTTACCTTTTTAAATAAAAAGTAATTATTTAACCTCCCTTAGCTTTTTTTTTTTCTTTATAAATTATCTTTTTATTTACTTAGTTATATAATCGAATTATTGTTATTACGACCTTAAGTAATTAATTTTAATTTTTTATAACTATATAAGAGCGCTTGTTAATAAAGATTAGTTTATATAATTTAGTTTATTTATTTATAATATCTTTTTAAACTTATATATCTAAATTTAATAGGATATTAAGATTTTATAATATATCGGGCCCGTTATATATTATTAAAGCTTTATTAATTTACTTTTTTATCCTTAGATCCCGTAAAGCTTATATTATTTTTTTAATTACCTATGCTTTTTAAATAATATTAAACGATAATAGCGACGAAATGTTACGACCCAACACGCATTGCTAGACCAGGGCCCTGCCCCACAGGACCTACGGCGGCTACTATACTATATATATAATAATAACGGCTCCCCTTAGGACAAAAGAATTATAAATAAATTATATAACCACGATCGCATAATAAAATAAAAAACGGACGTTTATAAATAAATAAGATAAGTAATTATAAAAATATAAAACGGACGACCGTTTAATAAACCGTTAAATAATAAATAAATAAAATATTATAAAAAATATATTTATAATTAGGACTTATATATAGGATAGCCTAAGCTAAGCTTAAAAATAAACTTCTATAGCTTCTTTAATAATTAATTTTTATACTAAATCTAACGATCGCTTTTAACTATTTTTATTAAAAACCTTATTAATAAAATTATAATTAATTACTAAAGCCTTTTTACCTAACGATTTATAAATAATAGCTTTTTTAAAATTATTTTAATAACGACTACTATTTATAAGTATCGTAGCCCCGACTTTTATTAATATAAACCTCACTATAACTAGCTGGCCGTAATACAAAATAGTAATTTTTAAATATAATCTAAATATTAAAAGCGTTAAAATTAAACTTTATAGTTTAATAATATTATTATAATATTTTAATATTATTTATAAATAGTCGTTATTTATAAGATCCGGGCTTTTATTTTTAATAATTTAAACGCTTTTTTTAATTATTAATAAGCTCGTTTGATCTTATCGATATTATAATAGGCCTTAATTAATATTATTTTTAACTCAATCTTATATAATTTAGCGTTCTTTTTAAATTCGGTAAATTTAAAATTAGTTTCGGTATTAGTTTATATATTATTAAATAGGCCTTAATATATATTAATCTATCGCGCTTTTAATATTACCTAAACCGTTTTTATTTAAAAATTAATAAAAAACTACCTTATTTAAAAAGAAATAATTAAATCGATTATATAAAAAACTAGCCGGCTATTTAAATAAAAAACGTTTATTATTATCTCTTAATTAAAATTAAGTTCGTCATAAATTTTAAATTTAAATCGTCGCGAGCTTTATATATTTATTTAGTATTAATAATAAAACTTAATTAAATATTTTATTACCGCGATCTTAACATCATTATTTAATTACTTAAATAAAATATAAAACTTTTAAACTGATAAATAACTAAATTTTTAATAAAAGCGCCGTAATTAAGTTTTTATAAAATAATAAATTAATAAAATACCGGTTTTAATATTACGGCCAGCTAGTCGTAATAAGGTTTATATTAATAAAAGTCGGGGCTACGATATTCGTAAATAGTAATTATTATAAAAATAATTTTAATAAAGTTATTATTTATAAATCGTAAGATAAATAAAGCTTTAGTAATTAATCGTAATTTTATTAAATAAGTTTTTAATAAAGATAGTTAAAAGCGATCGTTAGATTTAATATAAAAATTAATTATTAAAAAAGCTATAGAAGTCTGTCCTTGAATATAGCTTAGGCTATCTTATATATAAATCCTAATCGTAAATATATCTTTTATAATATTTTATTTATTATTATTCGACCGTTTATTAAGCGGTCGTTCGTTTTATATTTTTATAATCGCTTGTTTTATTTATTTACAGGCGTTTGTTCTTTATTTTATTATACGATCGTAGTTATATAATTTATTTATAGTTTTTTTATCCCGAGGGAGGCCGTTTAAGTTTTTATTATTATATATATAGTATAATAGCCGCCGTAGGTTTTATAAAATAAGGCCCTAGTTTAGTAATACGTATTAAGTCGTAATATTAACTCCTCCTTTTAAAAGTCTAGTCCCTAAGCTTATAAATAAGTTATTTATTCTTAAATTAAGGAATTATTAAGTGTTTTCGTTAAAATATATTAACGCTATATTAAATCGAATTAAAAAATCGAAATCGTAAATAACTACGTTTCGTTGCTATTTATTACGTATTATTTATTTCTTTAACGAAAATATAAAAATAATACCGTATTTAAATTATCGTTTTTAAAATATTTATTATTTAGTTCTCTTTAATTCCGATATTTACGAAATATATTATCGTCTAAATATTTTATATAATACTTTTATTAATATTATTTATATTTATAAGTTTCCTAAGGACTATTTCTTACGGGTCCTGATTAATAAGTATAATAAATTATTTAGTAATAAAATCTAATCGCTTTAATTATAAAAAATAAATAAAAAAGTCGTAGTTTCAAAAAAGAACTATAAAGCTATAAAGAAAAGCTAAAGCTTATTAAAAAGCTTAGGTTAAATTAAATAAGTCGTTATTTAAATTAAAACGCTTTCGTTTTTAGAAGCGAATAATATTTAAAAAGAGTCGTATTATATCGAAGGAATTTCTTAAGGATACTAAGAGTATTTCCTTAATAACCTAAGAAGCGTAAGCTAATAATACTTTTAACGTTATCGATTAGGACGCCGTAATAACTAAGAGTACTAAGTTTAAATTTAATTTTAGTATTCCTTAAGAAGCTATTAAAAGTTCTAAAGGTTCGTAATAAGTTCCTATATATTATTTTTATATTCGTAATCCTTTTATTTAATAAAGTATTCTTTTTAGCTTTCCTTAGTTCGGTAGTTAATAACTCGCTCGACCTCGTATTTTAATTTGTTAAGTTCAATAATAATACGATCCTTAATATATAAACTTTTAAATACTAGCTCTAAAAATAAGATATAAAAAACCGGGTAGTATTGTATCGTATTTAAGAGTTTTAATTTAAAATTAATTAATAAAACTTTTTCGATAATTTTAAAAAGTCTAAGTTTTTTATAATTTAATTTATCGCTTAGTCGTTTCGTTTTAATATTATAGCGAAAGAGATATACGTTATTTCTTTTTTTTAAAATTAATTTATTAATCTTTAATTTATCAGCGTATTTTTTTATATGCTGCTATATAAACTCGAGGTTTAAAAAGGCTTTTTTTTAAATCTTTTTAAATTTATTTACGTTTACTACGGCTTTTATAGTTTATAATCCTTTACGTATTTTTTTATATATAATTAATTAGAATCCGTAGTTAAAATAAAAAAGGGATTCTTTTATGTTTTTATTAACTACGCTATTATATATAAATTGGGCTATTAATAGTAATATTATTTAATTATCTTAATCGTAATTTATATAATAACGGAGGTATATCTTAAAAATCTAGTTAATTTTTTTTATTTATTTATCGATTTATAAGTAAAAAGAGGTCGATAGTTTATAATTTATACCGAGCTACGAGATTAAAAATTTTTAAAACTTAACGATAAATAGTTTATTTTTATCAGAAACTATTTTTTTAAATAAACCGTAGTTAGTAATAACTATTTTAAAGAAGGTATATATTAATTCCTTAGTGTTATTTACTTTTTTATATAATATAAAATAAGTAAACTTAGTAAGTCGGTCGACGATAATTAAGATACTATCGTATTATATATTTATAAATAGTTCCTTAGATTTTAGTAATTTAATAATAAAGTTTTAAAAAATTAAATACTATACTTTTAATAGCACCGGTAAAGGTTATAGTTCTTTATAAAGCTTATAAAGGCTATTTTTACTTTTTTTATAAATATTATAGTCCTTAATAGCCTTAGCGACTTCTACTTTTATAACGGTTTTATTATAATATTAATAAATCCGTTTTTATATTTTTATAATACCTTAATAACCGTATATTTAAATATTATAAACTTTTATAATAAACTTAGGAGTTATTTTTTTAAACAGGCTAGTATTAATTCTTCTAATTATTATAAAAAGTTTTATAATAAGTATAAAATTACTGTTATTATCGTATTTAAAAATTATTTATATTTTTTTAAGGACCGTAACTTTATAATTAAGTCGTTTACTAAGAGCGTTTATTTTACCGTTTTTTAAACTTTTTTAATAAATAATTTAAAAATTAAACTCTAATAAAAATTCGCTCTATTTAATTTATCGTTTATTTAGATTTTTATTTATCGTAAAGTTCGTAAGGTTTTTATAATCTATATAAATAATAACTTTATATTTAGTTTTTAAAAGCTATGGTTTTTATTTTTTAAAAACTTTAATTATAGCTATTAATTTTTTATCGTAAATTTACTAATTTAATTTTATTTTATAAAATATTTTAAAATAAAATATATAAAGGTAAAGTATTCTTTATTAGTTTTATTACCTTAAAACAACTTTTATAATAAAGTCCGAGGCGTTAATCTTAACTTTAAACAGTTTTTCTAAGTTCAGAATTATAATTATTAATTTCGAAATAATTAAATCCTTAACTTTATTAAAAGCTTTTTTATATTTTTTATTTTAGATAAAGGTTATATCTTTTTTTATTAAGTTATTAAGAGGTCTAATAATATTAACATAGTTTTTAAAAAATCGCCGGTAGAAATTAATAAATCTTAAAAATAACTATACGTTTTTAACATTAATAAATATAAGTTAGTCCTTAATTATTATTATTTTAAATACCTATATATAAATTTATCTTAACGTAATTATATAGCTAAGGAAATTTACTTTCTATATATAAAATTCGTATTTATTAAGCTTAATAAAAAGCTTTACGTTTTAAAGTTTTTAGAATATTATATAAACGTATTTTTTATATATTTTAAAATTAAGAAAAAAAATAAAGATATCGTTGAAATAAACGATTATAAAAATATCGACGTACTCTTTAAATACGTAATTAACTATTATTTAAAATATAGTGGGTACGTTAATAAGTCCAAAAAGTATAATTAAGTATTCGTAAAGTTTTCTATAAGTTTAGAATACCGTTTTTTATTTATTTCTTTTTTTAATTTTAATTTAATTAAATACTTTTTTAAAATCTATTATAATAAATTATTAAACTCTATATAATATTTCCTTAAGTTTTGTAATAAAGGGTAATAAATAGTAATTTTTTTTAATAATTTCGTTAAGTTTTTTATAATCGATTATAGGTCTAAACTTTTTTTTACTTTTCTTAAATATAAAAAAAATTAATATTCTTACTAAAAAGGATAATAGTTTTATATAACCCTTCTTAAGTTTATCGTCGATATACTTATTAAATTCGTTATATTTAAATTAATTTATAAAGTATAGTAAATAAAACTTAGGTTATATTTTTTTTTTAATTCGATCTTTATATCCTAACTACTATATTTTAATAATCCTATTTTTTTCTTTAAAGCGAATAGTTTTATATAAATTCGGTACTCCTTAAGTATAGTTTAGAATAGGTCCGATCTTTAATCGTCCGTACCGGGTGCGAATATCTTAATAAGTTCTATTATTTTAATAAAAGCGATATATTTAATTTATTTTTATTCATTAGGTATTACATAAAACTTATTTAAACCCTTTTTATTAAGTCGTTTAGTAACTAAGTCTATTTAATAAAGTTAGCCGGTTCTCTAATCTATCTATAAATTATACTTTCGTAATTACAAAATTCTTAAAATAACGTCGGTATCTCTAATCTCTATAATATCGTATTTTAATTATTTTAATTAATTATTAATATATATCGTAAAATATATAGTCTCCCGGTTAATATATCTATCGTTATAATTAATTTATTTTCCTTTTACCGTTCGTAAAATATATAAGTTCGTTTTCTATACTTATAATAATTTATACTTATTTACTATTTTTAATAAAATAAAAATTCCTTAAACGCCGCTATCGATAATAATATTTATATTATATTTATTTATTTAAAATTTAAATCGTAAATATTCCTCGTCGGAGAGTATTATAAAATATAAGAATTTATTTATTTTAGCCGTTTTTTATCGTTCTTTTACGATTAGTATACTTAGTTTTTTAATATTTTAAAAGCTAATACCCGTCCTTCTTTTATAAGCTATTCGTAATTAGTTACTAAATCGGGACGCTTTTATCTTTTAATAAATAAATATAATACGTTAATAATATTATAAATATCGTTTATTTCTTTGTTAATAAGTTCTCTCCCCTTAAAAAATAATTTATAATTTTTAAATATTTTAATATTAGATTATATATTTAGAATATATCGGTTATATAAGTAGTCTTTTAAATCCTTAGTAAGCTAATCTAATTCTCTCTAAAAGCTTATAGATTTTTATTATTCTAATTACTTATCTAAATCGACTTCCTTTTTAATAATAAAATCGTTAATATCGGGTAATATCCTATAATCGATTTTTAACTAAGTACGTCGTCAAGCGACGTCGCGAGGTTCGTCCAAATTATAAAGCAATTATTAACCTATTAACTATTCGTAATTTAATATATTAATATTATTTAAAAAGGGGTCGTAGTTTAGTCCCTCGGTATTAAATTCTATAGATATATTATCAATAGTTTTTTTATTTAAATCGTTTAACTTAGTATTTTCTTTAAATATAAAAAAATTTTGTTTTAAATAGAGTATATCGTCTTTTATTATTACTCTAAGCTATTTATTTATTTACTATTATAAAATAATAAAGACTATTTTTATAATTAAGTATTAAGGAATATAAGCGTTTATCGTATAATAAGCCTCGCTTAGTTTTTTAATACGTTATTTATAACGTTTTTTTAACATTTAAGGTCCGTAAACTAAATTTATTTCTTTATTAATCTCGTTTTTTAATTAAAAAAGGTCTTTTTTCGTTTTAGCCTTTAGTCGTTTTTAAAATTATTATTAAAATAGGGCGAGTATTACTTTTATATTTAGTCGTTTTTTCCTTAATAATCGGCTAGCTTTATAATAGTTAGTTAGGATATAGATATAATTTTTATTATAATCCTTTATCGTTAAAGGGCGATATTCGTAATATTAAATTATTTTATTAAATACTTATCGCATTATATAAATAAATTTATTTAAAATTCGTACTTTATAAATTAAGATCTCGTTTTTTAACTAAAATAGGTCGTTTTTAATTTTAGCTATTATCTTTTTTTTTAATCTACTTTTTATTGTTATAAAGGTTTACGTTCGTTTAAAGAAGTTAATAGGTTATACCCTAACTACTTCGTATACTATCAATAATATTTAAATATACTTTTTATTATAATCTTTAATAGTCTTAAGGCGTTTTTATTTACTCGCTATAGTAAAGGTTCTACTAAAGGGTTTTTTAAAGTACTATCTTAATTATTCCTTACTATTTTAATAGATAAAGTAATTATCGTCGTAATATACGGTCTAAGAGAGTAATTTATAAAGTACTTCTTTAAAAATAATATTAATCTATTTCTTAAAGATAGGTCGTTATTAAATTCGTTTAGGCTATTTATAGTCTTTAGCTATATATCCTAGCTTATCGTAGTTATAATATTTAAATTTTTTTTTTTAGCGGGATTAGTCTTATTTCGCTATACTAAGGTTTATAAGTCCGCTATATTATTTATAAGTAGTAATTTATTAAGGGTTATTATTCTTATTATAACAGTATCTCTAATTAAAATTATATTAAAATTACTATTAATACTTACGTCTTAAGTTAAGTTCTTATTATTATTTTTTCTTTTCCTTTTTTCTTTTATAAAAGCGGTTATCGATTTTAATTATAAGTTTAATATATTAAAAGAAATCGTTTAGTTTATTAATTTTAGTAAGTTCGTCCTTGACTTTATTTTTTAATCCTTAATAGAATATAAAAATCTTAATATCGTTAATAAGATTAAATTGAATATTAAGGCGTTTAAACTCAATTAAATAGTCCTTTATTAATTTAATTTACTAAAATTATAATATATTACGCTCGGCTTATCGTTTTTTATTTAGATTTTAGAAAAGCGATTTAAAAGCTTTTTTAAACCTATTGAAATTATAATAAATATTTTATATTTCGAATAAGTATTTATCGAGGGTTTCCTTATTAAAATATTCCTTTTAAAAAAGCTCGAACTATTTAAAAGCTCGTTTTTTAAAAAAACTAACGGCGTATACGACCTTTTTAATTTCGTTATTAAAATCTTTTTAATAGAAATTTTAAAAGTTCTTAACTTAAATTAAAAATCCTTTTAAAATTCTAAGGGTCTTATTAAAAGTAATAAGCGCGTTAAATTTAAGCTTTTATTATTTTTTATTAAGAAGGGTAATAATAATATTAACGGTATTTTAAAATATATTTATTTAGTCGGCGAAGTTTAAAACCCTTTAGCGTTTATTTTTAAATTTTTTAAATATAGCGTTAAATATTTTTTATATTTTAATAATATCGCGGTCGTTTTTAATTTAAATTTTTATTAATCAGGTAATAATAATATTAAAAAGGTCCGTTAGTTTTTTATTATATTAAATACTTTAATTAACGACGCGGCGTATTTAAATATATATTATTTTATTAAGGACCGCGTCCTTATTAAAATTATATTTAATATTAGGTATTTTTACGTCTCCTTCGGCTTAAGCTAGCTCGGCGTTTAAAGCCTAAGGCTTTTTACTTTTATTAAAGAAAGATTTAGTAAATATTATTCGTATTATTTAATAAGTTTTTATAAAGTCGACTTATTAAATAGGAGTAATTAAAATGTTACGGCTAGTTAATCGTAATAAGGTTTATATTAATAAAAGTCGAGGCTACGATACTCGTAAATAATAGTCGTTGTAAAAATAGCTTTAATAAAGCTATTATTTATAAGTTATAAAATAAGTAAAGCTTTAGTAATTAATCGTAATCTTATTAAATAAGTTCTTAATAAAGATAATTAAAAACGATTATTAGATCTAATATAAGAATTAATTACTAAAGAAGCTATAGAAGTCTATCTTTAAATATAGCTCGGGCTATCCTATATATAAGTCCTAATCGTAAATATATCCTTTATAATATTTTATTTACTATTATTTAATTATTTATTAAGCGGTCGTTCGTTTTATATTTTTATAATCGCTCGTTCTATTTATTTATAAACGTCCGTTTTTTATTTTATTATATAATTATAATTATATAACTTATTTATAATTCTTTTGTCCTGAGGGAGGCCGTCTAAGTTCTTATTATTATATATATAGTATAGTAGCCGCCGTAGGTCCTGTGGGGCAGGGCCCTAGTTTAGTAATGCGTATTAGGTCGTAATATTTAAGCTTTATAAAAGCGTAGCTTTATTATCGTTTAATAATTTTAAACGCTTTATTATTAATAATCTTATTTATAAAGTTTTTAAATATAATACCGAGGCGATTTATATTTATTAAATATAAAAAAAAAGGTATATTAATAGGTAATATATAAAAGGTTATAATATTAAATTAAGTTTAGATATTAATTATTTTAATCTTAATAATCTATTTGCTTAGTCTAAACGTAATTTTAACGATATTAGCCTTAGTAATATTAAATTTAGTTAAATAGATTTTTTTTAAAATTTAAAATTACTTTTTTCCTTTTATTAACTATTTTAAAACTCTTATATTTAAGATAATCTTTTAAAAAGTTTTTAATTTATATTAATTATTAATAAAATAAGTCTATACGATCCCTTCTATTTAATTAATTAAATTATATAAAAAAGGTCTTAACGCTATTATTAAACCTATTTTTTTTTTAAGATTACTTCTTTTTTTGCCTATTCGAGGTTAAAAATAAAAGTTTTTACCCCAGATTGGATTAAAGAGTCTCGAGGTTAAGTAATCTTTTTATTAATAGATTATAGCTAGCCGTAAAAAAAAGCTTACTTATTTAGAACTTTTATAACTTATTTCTTATTAAATATTAAATAACTAGTTATTAATAAAGTAAAATAGAATTATTAAGTCTTATTTAGAATATTTAAATCCTCGTCGTTATTAATTAAATAAATAATTAAATCTTTTATATTTTTAAACCTTACGATAAGGTCTATAGTCTTAAGCGATTTACCTTTATAATTGATAAAAAACTAATTATATTTAATTAAGTTAGTTTTATTAATAGTTCCCTTCGCTTTTTTATATTATTTATATACTTCGGTTCTTTCTTTTTTTAAATAATTACTAAATTAATAGCCTTTTTTTTAATATATATAGTATTTTTAAAATCCGTAAAACCCTACCGTAAAAGGTTTTTAAAGGCCGTCTAGAGCTATTCTTTTATTTTAGCCTTATACTTAGGCGTTATATCTAATTTCTTTTCCTTTACTATTATAAATACGGTTAATTTAATACTATTAATACGGTTTTTTATTAATCTAAAATTATTACTATTTCGGTATCTTGGTTTTAATATTAAACCCGGTTTTAAATTAAGCATAGAGCGCTTTATAATTATTAAATTAGCTTTATAAAATAAATCTTATTTCGTTAACTTATTAAATTATAATTAATAAATAATTAACTTTCCGTTCGTCAGTTCTTTTTATTAATAAGGTTTTATTAATTTTATTAATCTATAAAATAAGCTTTTTAAAGATCTCTATCCTTAGTTTACTTTCTATCTCTTTTATTATCGATCTAAATAATAAAATTTTAAATTTAATAAAAAGCTTTTTTTTTTAATTATTAATTTTAAAATGGTTTTAAAAAGCGTTAATAATTATAATAAAATCGTTTTAATTAATTATTATACATACGACTTGATAATAATATTCCTTAATTTTTTTAATAAGAACGATAGTAATTACTAAATAATATTAATAGTTTTAAATCCTAATCTTTTTATAATTAATATAAAATATAATTAAAGTCTTTTATAAAACCTTATATTTTCTTTTTAAATATTTTCTTTTTTTAAAAAAGATTTTATATAAATCGGTTAATTATCGTACGTTAACCGCTTCTAAGTTTAAATTTTTACGGCTTATTTAAAAAAAAAGATTAAAGCTATATTAATCGTAATTAATTAATTACGATTTAATATTTATATTTAGTTAAATAAGGCTAAGTAGCTTTATTCTTACCGACGATTTATTAACTATAATAAAAGTTTATAAAAATAATAATAACCTTACTTTTAGTAATATCCTTTTAATTAATACAAATTTCGAAATTAAGATAGCTTTCTTTATAATTTTAAGTAAAAATTTAGGCTTTTTAGTTTATTAAATAAATTATTCGAATCGACTAATTATTTAGTTAATTTACGCTTTTAATTAAATTAAAAAATTAGTTACCTAAACCGTTATTATAAAAGTCTCGTAGGGCTACCTTGTTAATATTTAATTTAATAAAACCCTATTATTATAAATAAATCTATTAAATTCTTTAATAATCCGTTTATTCACGAATTTAAACTAATCGTCGGGCTAATAACCTAAGTTATTAATTATATAGTAAAATAAAGTTCGCTTAGCTAAGTTTTATTTACGATATATCTCGATTATAAATAATAATACCGTATTAATCTAATCGCTATTAAGATTATTTATATTGTTATATAACTACTTTCCTTAATATATTTAAATATTAATAATAATTTATTAATTTAAGATAAGTATTTTTACCTACGCCCGGCTTAATTTATTTAAGGTCGTATTACGGCCTATATTAAAATTTAAAACGATCGTCGTATTAATTTTTAATATATTAAAATTTAATTTATTTAGAGGTAATAACGGTAGCTTTTTATTATTATTCGACTCGTTATTAAGGGTTAAATCGGTTTTTACGTTTTAAGTTTATTTTATAATATTCTTTATATTTATCCTTTACTTTATAAATAAACTTTTAATACTATTTTTAATTATCATAAGCTTTTTCTATTTAATTTAAATAATTTTATTATATTTCGTTAAAATAAATTATAATTAATCTAATAACATCTTAAATACGTACGTTTTTTTTTAAATAAATACCTAAAAAATATATACGTTTATTAAACGAATTACTATTATTTAATAATTTACTTCCTTTTGATAGGTATAAAAAAACCGTTTTAAATCCGTTTTTAATCTTTTCTCTTTTAAAATTACTTTAGCCTTAGCCTTTTTTTTTAATGCCCGTTATTAAATTATAAAGATATTTATTACCTTTATATAATAAATACTTATAATAAGCTAATTAAGCTTAAAAATCTTATAATAGCCTCGTTTTTATTTATAAATCATTATTAAAACAATATTTTATTCGTTTGTTTAAAAAAATAATAAAAAAGTTAAAAAAAGGTTAAATTAAGTAAGATTTTATAAGGTTTATTTTATATCTTTGATCTCTTTTTTAATCTTATCGTTATATAATAAAGGCTTATTCTTTACGCTTACGAAATTAAATAAATTATATAATTTATTATTTACGTTTTTATTTTATATTTATACCTCGCGGGTTATAAAATAAATATAAATATTATATATTTCGGTCGTAGTTAATATAAATATAAAATAAATAAATTTAAATATTTATTATAAAAAGTAAATAAAAAAAAAAGTAAAAAGAAAGGTTTTTCAAAATTAAAAGAGGTATAAAAAGGAAGGATTTTTTTAACGGTTGACGGTTAATTTAAGCGGTTCTGTTAATAGATTATTTAAAAGCGTTATTAACGTAATAAACGCTTCCTTTTTAATAAAAGTTTAAAAAATCGGAAATCTTTTATTCCATACGGTATTAAAAAGTTATTTTTTTTTAATTTTTATAAAAAATTAAAATAACGTAATTTTTTTATCTTATACGGTATTAAAAGGTTACTTTTTTTGTTTTATAATAACTTTATTAATCTATAATAATAATTAAATTATTAATTAGTGTTAATTTACGTAATTATAAGGTGATTTATTTAATCGAACCGTAGTAACGAAGGGTTAATTACTTTTGTATTAATCTCTGCGTGAAGTGGAAAAAAGAGGTTCTAACCGTGGGTTAGATCGCCGGTTAAACGCTGATATAGAGACCTTCAGATGGCCCCTGCGCTGGCGCTGACTCGAGGTCGAATTGGGCTTCCAATCCGACAATTACTGAGACTACAGTGGGCAGAGACGACGTGTAAGGCCAAAGTTTGGAGGTTCATTGCTCAATTGCAATGACGGCACTACAATATAAAGCTGTATGAGAAAAAAGCAGATTGAAGAATGTGAAACATCAAGGTGCCTAATACCTCATCAAATAGAATTTAATTCCCATCCAGGGCACGCATGGACGAAATTCCACGGCGAACCATAATGCTCCCCATTAATGATTGGGGTGAAAACGACCCAAACGAGTTTTCCACGTTGCGTGTTGCCGCACGGCTTGTTAAGTTGCACTGAACTTACTTTTTATTTCTGTTATTGCGACCGAGCGTTGATAGAAACATAGCAGTTTCAAACTCAATATCCGTATCTCAACCAAGAATGTCGCGGCCCTGGATGTTTCCATGTAAGTCGAATCAGTCAAAATCACCTCTTTGGGGAAAGCGACGTGTCTTTCTGCGTGTTTTGTATCAAAAGCAACTTGGTTGGATGATTTATACCTGTCACAGTCACCAGTGCTCGTGTTGTGAACATGGTGCGAGTTTTTTTTCTACCTCGACTGACTTGGTTCACCGCCCGTATATTGAACATGGTCGTCGGACAAGAGCAGGGTTTCGAAGACATCAAACTTGGCATGAGCTGATTCAAATTTAAACGATATCGTAATGTTAATCAAACCTTAAAATAATTTCCCTCCTAACGACACCCTTCAAATATGTTGTTGATTGTTTTTTGCCAATTGTCACCAAATCCAAGGGTGATTGATTTGATACAAACTCTATGTGCGAAATTTTGGCAAAGCGACACCATCGGGTCCTTTCGAGGGGTTTCGAAGGGGTCCCTCCGAGAGAACTGAGGAAAAAGTCCAACATAGATTTTGGTAATTTGCGACACAGAAGTCAAGTACCGAGGAGTAACGAAAAGATGCCATCAAGGGGTCATCATGCAAGAAAACTTCCATTGGGGGAGCTCAAGTTCGGTGTACAAGGGACCCAAATCATCACGCAACAAGTCACTTGGCCAGGAGGGAAGTTGCGCATAAAAGAACAGCGGTCTAAAGTACGGATACGGTGAAGGAAATTGATGCGCTTAGGATATGACCCAGAGAGGTCGTGCCGTCGCTACACGAGTTGCGAGCCGAGTCGCTTGTTATGATCCAGACGTGCCAAAAGATGGCATGGCAAAACGTAAAAGTGCCGAACATTCTAGCATTGAGGGATCTGGACCGCTCCAGGGAAGTGGTCTCCGGACAAACATCAAAATCTCGGACGAGGTTCGGCCATTACTTCGGTTCATCTAGACCGAGTGGAGGTCTTCATGCCGGCATTTTCAAAAGCGTCCATCCCTCATGTAGCAAGATATCCAGCCAAGGAAGGGATATTAGTGGAAGGGGCAAGCATATGCACCTTGAAATCCCCTTGTCACGGCAGCGGTCCGGCGGTAACGCCTGGATGGAGGAGCATGTATTAACGGGCGGGTTCCTCCATCTACAGCACCGTAGCGCCCGCCTTCGAACAAGGTTGTAGAGGTATCTGTCATTTGAGTGGACATCGTCTGGGCTCGTGGAGAGTCGGAGACTGGCGAGAACGACCGCTCCAGTAATGGGTCGCCTGGGATCAGTATCTTGGCGAAGCTTCAAGTTAGACTATCGGACTGATAGACCGCACCTTCTGTAATGCCTTGTCCACAGCAGCGCCTACGCCCACGATGGCTGGGCAGCAACAAAGGGGTAAACCCGATAGATCTCTAGGAAATCGTACCCGCATTACTGTCCGACTTCTCGCCATCATCCTTTTTACGGTGCAGGAATGTCTGTTTGGCAGTGGGATCTGAACATAGCATGGATTGCACTGGGGCTGTCTATGTATTCGCAGAGTAATACGGGCCTCGGCAAGGGTTCTCGTCTCGGCACCATGGGTATGGTGCCCCCAGGGCAACGAAGCAAGCAAATTGAGAATCACGGGCGGGATTGATCTCCGAACAGCCAGATTAAGTTGTAATAATAATCGCAGACGCCTCATGAGTAAAGCGCTCCCCTTGCTATTTCTGTGTAGTTGAATGTTGTAACGAGATGGAAGCCACACGGCGTATAAACTCATTCCAAAGAGACCCATCTCCTGCATGCCGGAGAACCCGAGTCAGCGCCCTGATTCAAATTTTATGCCGTTTCGCAGTCACATAATCATCAATGGCCTCATGCTTCCTAAGTCTAAAGATGAGATGAAGATTTGTTAGGTAAGCGGAGATGGAAATAACTATCCGTCCCAAACAGGCCTCAAGCCTTTTAGAAGGGCATCGCGTGGTTGGCCTCCGTAATACGAGCTCAGCGCTTGGAAGCTATCCCATGAAATCTCCACAGATCCGTCCGAAGACAATGATCGCCCTGACGGCATCCGCCCCGACTAGAAGGGGTGCATTCTCTACTGGTTGTATTGGCGGGTGTGACTCTGTACCAGAGGGTCAGGCGTAATGTTGCAATCGCGACACCCCAGCCCACATGCGGCAAGGCAATCTGTACGATGCGTTCCCAGGCGGGAGCGAGAGATAGCATAAGTGACCTATAGTCAACAGATCCCTGTCTTAAGATCTTGCAGCCTGCTCAATAGAGCCTTGAGAGGTGGTTGGTGAGGCAGCAGCCAAAGTGCGTAAAGGCGCTTGCTGCAGCTTCACAATGAAGATCAGGGGCTAGCCTATGTCGTTCAACTGAAGAAGGAGAATACAGATAGACTGCGAGCAAGACAAACCTCTGTTCGATACACGGGGAAAGGCAATGGTGCACTATCTGAGGCACCCAGCTTGTCTGTCTGGTGCAGCTGGGAAAAGTCTCCAACATGGAGCTTTGTGTTTTGCATTAAAGTGGGGTTTGGACACGGGAATGCATAGTATGAAGCAAGAGAAAGAAGCGGGAAAGAGAGTGCCACTCACACACACCGTTGATCTCAATGTGACCTCAACCTCCAGGTTCCCCCGCCCAAACTCTCGTGGGCAGCCAACCAAGCTCGAGGTCGAAAGTCTGGCAGGTTGCGAGCCTTGATGGTCAAAGTTGATTGCTGTCAGCGCGAGAGTCCAGGGGGGTCTGTTGGCCCAGAAAGCGGCGCCCGGCTTTGGTACTTTGGCAATTTCTGACTGACGCTTGTTGTCAACTTGTTGCTGGTGCCCCGTACTCCCTTTTGGGGCGCAATCTCGGTGCGGGCTTCTCACTCAAGGAAGGACATGATCCACCCGTGGGCCCCCCTCGCAACTAATATTCTGGCCAGGCTGTGGCCGGGCGCCTCCGACCCCCATAAGCGGCGCGAGCGGCGAGTCGGGGGCCCCTTTATCACCGGTTGTGGTTCCAGAGGATAGTGAGGAGGCCTCCGGGAACGGTCCCGCACGGAGGCCGATGAATCTTTAAACTCGGCCGTTGGATGTGAGCATCACCAAAACACAACATAATCCGTCAGGAAACGCCCAAAAAGCCGAAGAAAGCCATGGAGTTTTGGTTGTCTCGTCGAGAAAAACGAGACTCTCTGCCATGGAATCGTCTCGATTGGACCGGGAACCTCGGTCGGGCGCAGCCCAAAAGTGTGTCGATCGATGGGTGCCAGAATGTCTTGGCACACTATATTGAAAAGTCTTGGCGACTCCTTTCCAGAATTTTCTTGGCACCCGTCACAACCCATCACCGTGGGCACACACATACACACGTAACAATGATCCAACAAACTCGAGCCGCTTTCGCATTGGTGGAATGAGGTCCATGACTAGAGAACCGAATCTCGCCAGGTCACGCCCCCTTGCCAGCCTGGCGGGCTCATCTGTTGTCGTCCCCCCCTCGTGGGTCAATATTTCAGTATGAAGGTGACAATGTTGAGGAGAGCCATCCGATCTTTGCTCCCATCTTCGCCTAGGCTAGACCACGCATTATCCGCGGTGCCAGGTAGTTCGGCGAGCAAGCGGGTTTGCAAACAACACACACCGCCACGACGCCCGGTATCCGTTATTGAACCATGTCTCGATGCAACGGGAATCGGAGCCTCGTCCAACAAGGTCAGGCCAAAAAGCGAGGGCGACAGTGACATTGAGAACCTCTTTTGGGCCTACCCGTTGGTGCTGCAGTCGCATCCCGCCCGCAATTCTAAATGCAGTCGTGTTATTGATATATTGTTAGAATCGGATATCATTTGGACTTTTTTTCGCAGTCGTCGTCGCATTGTGTCCAGCGGGGTCTGTCTCGGGGTGATTGCCATTTAGACTTGGCGCAAAAAAGGCCACTGATTCAGGATCCACCGAGTGTCGGATCTTGAACATGACAGTGAGTGGCATGTTGAATCGGGTCCAGATGAGCGCTGTCTCAGCGACAACGTGCTCTGCCAGCCCCCCCTGGCCGCAGGCGCACAGCCTCGATTTGCGCTGGGACTTTTCTCTGCCTCCCTCTTCGGCTCCAATGGTACCCCGGCTAGCTGATTAAGGTCAATAAGCTCGAACAGGGGTCGCGGGCACTTATCCATGGGGGCAGGATTTGCGGTCAAGAGGGGGGAATGGGCTGCGCCGTGCACTGACAATGCCGCCAGCAGCAGGAGATTCGAATGAGATAATATCAGGCTTGCGACGGCTTAAAAGTGCCATCCTGGGACCTGGGGTCAATTATTAGCTGGGACGCTCATTGTGCGGCAGAGGAAATCAGAGTTCGCGGGAACGCGATCCACTACAAATCACGGTAGACATATTTCCCCTAAACCTTCGATAGTTTATTCAAGAATGTCTCAGTCATGGCTGCACTGCAAGGTTATCTTTCAGACAATGAACATGGCGACAAGTATGTACCGATGCCTTGGTTACGGTATCCAACTCTCGCAAGAATACAAGAGAAACCAGCTCGAAAGCCGACGGTACCTAGTCCCATTGCCACTTTTCTTTTTTCTTTTTTTTCCTGAGTCCTGCTGCTGCCCGCAGCTCTTCCGACGCCAGTGCGTGAGGCGGGGAATTACGCAGGACCGTGGTAACGGGTCTCATCTAAATGGGCGTTGGTTCCATCGCAAAGAGCCCCAGTTCATCTCCCTTCGATAGACAAACGGAATCAGGGTGCTGGCCAATGGGAGCTCTTCCCGCGCGCTAGGCGACGGAAACATTGCGGATTCTGGCCGACAAGTCTTCTTTTTACGTCCTTCTTCTCACGGGAGAAGCTCCGAGCAAGACACTCCTGCCCGTCTGCCAAGACTGCAGGAATCCCCCCCAATCTCTGATATACACTTGCTCCGTACGGATAGTTGTTCCAACAGAGACCTTGCTGTGGATCCTCAACTCCATCCTTTTTTCCCTCTTTGAACCAGGTTCCATCTCAAATGCCTACTAACCCTGTGACAGCCCCTGATTTGTTTCATGGCTCACCAGGAAGACAGCGCCACATTTTAGACAAATACGAAATGCAAGCCTACTCTGGGCAAGCGTAAGTACCGGGTTTTGACAAGGCAAAGAAAAAGTGAGGGCCCCAACTTGCTCAACTTCCCCATCTCCATCCCACATACGGCACGGTAATGGGGCGACCCCTGAGCCCATATATGTGGGCAAAAATTGTCGACGGGAATGCCTCTCAACCATGACATGATGTGTACTCTCGAGGCCACTGGGCAGTCTTTCTGCCCCCCTTGAACATTGAAACAAACTGTTCCTGCACTGGTGACTGCGGCTCGCCGAAGCGCCCGAACCACTTTCTGATATCGGGGTGGATCATATGGACAGGGGAGGGAGGGCTCTACCCGAAATGAATCGAGTTGATTCCCCGTCCTTGTTCGATTCAGGCAGAGGCAAAGGCCGTGTCCTTCCATCCCGTGAGTTCGGTCGGGGGTGTGTGTATGTGTGCGTGTGTGTGTGTGGTTCGTCCAGGGACCAGAGACAGACTAGCCACTCGCAAAAAAGTCCCGTGTATCCATCGTGGGCCAGACTGCGGGCAGTGAACTTTTGGAGACTCGCCTCAGTTCACCCCCAACCCTGAGCAAAAGCTTGTGTATCCGTGTCACTGTGAGCTGCTGGACTGCCAAGTCCCACTATCAAAGGTCTTGGCAGCATGAATGAGATGCAGGATCAGGATGACTCCTGCGGGAAGGGGAAAGCATGTTTACACTGTAGTCAAGGAGAGCGGACATTTGCTAAATTCTGCCCAGAATCAAAAGATATAAGAAGGTTGCCAGTGTCCCGTCTATCACGCCTTCTCTTCTCTTATTCCTCATCACTTTCATCAGCATCTTCCGCTACAGTCTCTCTTTACCAATCCAACTACTCACATTCTTTAACCCTGGTGGTTATTCATTCGTTGTCAAACACTTCCAACTCATTCCAACTTTACGTGTTTTCTTAAAAAACCAACCACCACATTCAAAATGAAGTTCTCCGCTGTCCTCGCTGCCCTCTCGGCCTCCGCCGTCATCGCCGCCCCCGGCGCCGAGTCCTCCCCCAACAACTTTGGCGCCATCGAGAAGCGCGCCTCCTTCCCCATCCCCGCCTCCAAGGGCAGCGTCACCTACAAGGCCGCTCAGTCCGTCAAGGGCACCTTTGATGGTGGCATGAAGACCTACGGCCGTGGCGTCAAGTGCACTGGCCAGGCCGAGGGTGGCAACAAGGACGCCGTCTTCCTCCTCGAGAACGGCGCCACCCTCAAGAACGTCATCATCGGTGCCGACCAGATCGAGGGTGTCCACTGCATGGGCTCCTGCACCATCAACAACGTCTGGTGGACGGCCGTCTGCGAGGACGCTCTCACCCTCAAGGGTGACGGCAACGCCTCCATCATTGGCGGTGGTGCCCGCGGCGCCGAGGACAAGGTCATCCAGCACAACGGTCTCGGCACCGTCACCATTGACGGCTTCACCGTCGTCGACTTTGGCAAGCTCTACCGCTCCTGCGGTAACTGCAAGACCATGGGCAAGCGCACCGTCGTTGTCAAGAACGTCAAGGCCTACAACGGCAAGATGCTCACCGGCATCAACTCCAACAAGGGTGACACCTCCACCATCACCGGCACCTGCGCCACCTCCGTCAAGGAGATCTGCACCGAGTTCCAGGGCACCACCCCCGGCCACGAGCCCAAGAAGACCAGTAAGTCATGATAGCTTCATTTTTTGAGATGGAACAGCTCGCTAACAAGACAAAAAAAGGAACCGGCTCTTCCACCGCCTGCAAGTACTCCACCCTCAAGGCCTGCTAAATGGCTCGCTCGCGCCATTGATGTTCTTGAGGTCTGGTCTCGATCGCCGACACAGCTTGCTGTGATGGCGATGGTGACGCTCCTGCCGCACTCCGTCTCTGAGAAACTGCGAGTGAACTTCGTTCTTGGTTGAAGAACGTAGGAAGGAACAAACCACAAACTCCTTTTTTCTTTTCTGTGGTGTGTAAGCTGATGCCCATCACTTGGCCCCTTGGCCATTCCCTGTATATATAGACATGGGGAGCATGTACCTACAATATAATCCTCATGACTTGAATCAAATAATTGGACATCCCAATCGTGTGAAGATCAGTTGCTCATGGCCGAGGCAGTGTGCAAACTCAATGAGACTTGAAAATGTCTGTCGGTCTGAGTCGTTGCGTGACAGTCTTGGATCTTGGGAAGGGACGGGCGGAAAGTGCCCACGGTGGCTGTCACGCCTGCCCCCCTGAGTGACACAACGTGACTTTCCATCAGGGTTCCAAGGAGAATAGGTACGTACTTATTTACCTCAGGTAATCTCTAATCACAGGCGATGGGAGCTGTTAAAGTGCACGTGAGATCATCACTTAATCTGCCCTACCTTTCATTTCCACAACCTCTGTGTTATTCATCTTTTTCTTCATTCTTCGAGAACATCGTCGCTGCACGCTTTACAAGCGCATGAGTAAACAATCAATCCAGTGACCTCCGCTTCTCTCTGCAAGCAATCGTACAGCTTCAACTGTACCACGAATAAATCGGCGAGAGAAGAATAAGCAGCGGGGGGTTGTTGCGACGTGTCGATACGATGATGTCTTAATAAAATGAAGTTAAAGAGTGGGGCACCGCCTGCATCACGAAAAGCAGCCGTCCGGGACGAACTCAACCTTAAAAGAAAAAAACGTCGATCTGTTAGATCGGATCTGTCATGTCAAATGCAGGTCATCGCAAGCGGCCTCCACTGGTCCCAAACATGGCGGGGGGAATTTGTTTCCTCGGCAAAATGGCGTGGAACTCTAATGTTAAGAATGTTCGTCAACGGCTATCACGGCACCGCGCGCGGACGGAAGTACGGCACCACGGCACTACGACACCACCACGGCATCGCGGCACACGGCAACCAAGGCCAAGCTGGGGTCCTTGATCATTTACAAATTACTCGTCAACTTTGAGCCAAGTCTGATCCAACATCCCGGCAAGTCTCCAAAATTTCCAAGACTGCTGTGCTCGCTCACTCTTTCTATTAAACAGCTTCCCTCGTCCTCATCAGGCGCCGCCGTAATAAGGACGCACGGCATCCATCTACCGGCCTACCCTGGAAATACCAGCATATCGTCCCTAACGACGCCAACCTCACAAGGCACCGTATGCGCCGCCACCTGGACTTCCTGTCACCACCAAGTTGTCAGCAAACCGGCGCACAATTATCGACTAGCGAAATTCATTGATGATGATCCGAGTTCCCTTCTTCATCTCGCTGCGATTCTTCCCGCCAAGTTTGATCTCCCGCGTCCCGTACTCGTCATGCCGGACCCAGATATTCTCCCTGAGAGCTCCAGGCTCACCTCCAGCTAGACCATAGGCAGACATCGTCCGCCTCTCACTCGGCATATTGACGTGTAAATCCCGGCGGAACTCCATGTCTCGAACGCACCCGTCGCCGCCAGCATAATTGCCTCGCCCGCCCAATCCTCGCCAGATGCCGAACTCGCGGAGGATGCACAGGAACCGATGCCTTAAAAGACTCCAGATCGGTGGTTCTGGTGTTAGTCATGTGGACGTGGACACCCGATTGCCAATCTCAGCTTGGTCCTGCACCGACGCCGCCTGCGATGGTCTAGTTTCGATGGAAAGTCAGCACACGAGGACTAACAGCATACAAGACAAGCGTCGACCCACCTCATAGTACCCAAACCCTGGCTTCGCCTGCCCGTCGACCATCTCATCTTCGTACTCAAACGTCAAGTTGCTGCATTTTCCCTGACTGGCCGCCGCGGCTTGGAACGCCCTCAACAGCACGTCCGTAACCCCCTGCGACATTTCGACATTCCCGCCGATAGTAGCAGCACCCAGCGAAGGAGAAGCCCATAGTTTCGGGAGTATGATGACATTGATCGGTGCCAGGCAACCCTGATTCAATGGAGTGTCCTCCTTGACCAGCGAACGCGATACGTAGATGATGGTGCTGAAGGTGATGGCCCGCGGCGCATTGAGATTACCATACGTCTCTCGACTGGTCCCTGTCAAGTCAAAGACCGCAGAATCTTTGTTGCGGTCGACGCAGATTTTGAACTTGAGCTTCGAGCCGTCGTTCATTTGGTCCTCGGCCTGGAGAGGTAGGCCTACAAACGGATCATGGACCTAACGGAGGAGGCTTCAAACTGCCTTCTCGGCATTGTCCTGGATTCCGAGCATGTATTTCTGACGGTCCCCGTCAGCGATTCGCTTTTTTCTGCGCAACTAACTCCCTGGCACAGACAGCGCTAACTTGAACCGTCAGCAGACCGTACTCCTTGATCGAGTCTTGGACGAGTCTGATGCCCCTCTGGTTAGCTGCAATCTGCGCCTTCAGATTGCCCACGTTATATTCCATATCCTCGTGTCCGATAACCTTGGATAAGACGCTGGCTTCTTGAACATGATCCCCGCAAGGTCTTCCTCGTTGGATCTGCCCCCGTCGACTAGCGTGAAGGACAAGAAGGAAGCGCCCTCTTGCCAGATCTCCTCTGAATGCGGCGACATGGAAGCGGCAGAAATGTCGGCATGATGAGCCCGAGAAGCCGTCCAAAAGAGGACTTGCTGGGTGTCTTCGTCAATGACTGGCGAGATCACCGTCATGTTGGGAAGATGGCATCCGCTGGCGACAGGGTGGTTGGAAACGAGAACATCTCCGAGGCGAAGGGAGTGACGCCAGCGATCGGCTTGATAGGCCGCCGCGTAGCTCATGGCGCCCAGGTCTCACTGAAAGTGCAGCGTGTTGGCCACCTGGCCGTCTGATGACGAGAACATGGCGCATGAGTAGTCCAGTCCTGGCTGTTGACCGAGACCGATGTCATTTGCAGTGATCTGCCCATCTGCCCCGCTGTGCTCACGCATTGGTGACCAAACACTGATTGTTGAATCTGGTCAACCTCGTTGGTCTTTGCTTGAACTCTGGCTGTTGAATCAGCAGAGCTTTGTGAAACTTCTTCCCTGTCGAGAAGAAGGTGATGGGGAAGCACCGTTGCGGTCCGAGTCGGGCGTCTTCCCCAGGGCGCGGAAGCGGATATACTCCACCAGAATAACGCAGTCCAGGACGAGACCAAACTCCTCTTTGTGGTGTTCAACAAATTGGCGAATAAAGCCCCACAAACCCTCGGGCTTCCGGATCATCAGCGAGCTGTTAGTACCCTTATATCGCCAGGTTTAGGAATAGCTCGGTCTCCTTCGGTCCGAAAATCGAAGGGCAATATCCTGGGCGGAAACGGCCTAGAGAGATTTGCGTCGGTAAGTGTCAGGGGCCTGCCCTTGCGGTAGAAATCCCTTGCGGTAGCAAATAGATCCAGGGTGGGCGCCAGCAGACTATATAGGTTGTAAATCAGTCACTATCACCACAGAGCTGCTGGTAGGATGTGATAAATACGACCGGTCCAAACGCAAACAAGATATTATTCTAGTCCGAGGTCGCGCCGCCACCTGCCGCAACAGTATTAATATCCAACTGCGGCGTCTGGAGCGTGCCCTCGGCCGTCTCCTCCGGATGTCATTTTGATCTATACAGATATGAGCCTTGGATGATTCTGCGATATGCAGGCGGCCGATCTTACCGTAGGTCACAGCTCAGAAGACACGGAAACACTGAAACCCATGGATCTCGCCAATTGCGCCAACTCGTTCTCGTGATTGGGCTAGAGATAGGAGCGTATGAAGCAAATGGCAAGATTCATGAATCTTTCAGCTTTTAGATTACTCAGTTGACTTGCCACGGCTTCCTAATCCGGCTTCTGGAAAATTTGAACAGGCTCACCCGCCAAACCTTCCACGAGCTAGCTCTGGGTCGCTTTTAACATCGATGGACTGAGTCTTCGGATTCTCCAAGTCCTCCATCGTCACCCGCCCATCAACTTCAACAACCGTCTCATAAAGGTTCTGCAGCTTGCGGATACTCAAGTTGAAGACGTGCGGCCAGGCTTGGGTACCGATGACGAGCAATTCCCGGAATTCTTTGGTTGTCAAGAACGCGACGCGCTCGCCCTACCGTTCCTGGAGGGCGTTCATCGCCACGGTCGTACCTGTGCGGGCCGACTCAACGTCTGAGATGTCGAGGGGCTCGTTGTGCAAGACTGGCGCGCCTCTGTATTGTGTCCGGACGCGTCTTATTTCCTCGGTCGGCGCATCTTTGTAATTCTTTGGGTCTACAGAGACAAGTTCGAAGACTACTTTGGCCAGTTGAGGCTCCTTTGAGCTGGGTATATAAGGTGAAAGTGCCTCGTCGATCTGGTGATACCGAGTGGGCAAAGATTGCTTCATATAGACGCTGGCTAGAGTCTGCCCACTGAAGAGATTTGCTCACCTATCGTGGCCGAAGCGAGTCCATTTTGAACGTTGGAGAAAGGCATGGGGGCTTCAAAGACACAATTGCTTAAGAGAGATTGAGGCTTAGCCATTCAAGCTAGACGGCGGGACGGGTGACATCAATATTGAGCTGGGTGATGATTTAAACCGTGCTCAATATCATTGATCTCTTTATTAGGAGTCCATCCCTAATCTAATCTACTCCGCTACATCTCCCGGCAGTGTTTCCCATTCCCGATCCCTAACACGCAGCTCATCAGTGCGGCCGTGTTGCCGGGCACGGCACCGGAGTTGAACTACGAAGCCGACCATGTCGTAGAACTTCGAAATTTTGAAGCCACAACGCGCTTGCAAGGGAGAGCGAGAGAGTGAGAGAGAGAGAGAGAGAGAGAGAGAGCCCGCGCGACCTCGTCTTATTCGAGAGCAATCGAGGTGCACTTATTTCCCAGATTTGTTCCTGGTCATGGGTTCAGTTCCCCGTTGACAAGCAGATATTCTCACCACTGGAATGTCGGGGATATATGGATGGTGATAAAAACCCGCTAATAGTATACGAATAACCGTAGCTTAGAGCAAGGGCACATGTACTTAGCTTTGTCCAGTTCCTCTACAAGAAGTCCCCTTCTTGTCTCCAACGGGATCGTTGCGAAGAGGACTTGATGTCAGACATGAGCGTAATGTACTGTGGACGTTCGTAGCGTTAGTTCTTTGAGGATAATGCGGAGGCTATGCCATCTCGTAGGGCCTTTTTTAAAAGTCATGGGACTCATGTACTGAGCCGTTGGAAGATTTGCATCAATCGGGAATAGTTCGCCCCGTCTGGAACGAATTCAAGACATTACAGCCAGTATTTGGCCCAGATTTCATGTTCATCCTTGGTTCCTCGGAAGCTGAACTCGACTTCGGTGATGTCTTGGAACCCCTCTTTCACTTTCGGTTCCTTGAAGCGGGATTTGAATCCATTGAAGGCCATCCGGGGCAGTGCTGTTCGCGACTCGGGGTTCAGCTGCAATAAATTAGCGGTAGTCGTGCAATTAAGGTCAAAGCCGGACCCACAGATTCGTTCATAGATCGGACGACATCGTTGTGCTCGCAGATGTGGAGGGGTGTCTTGAACCAAACACATCTGATTGGAACGTTATGTTTCGCTGCGAGCTGGACCCAAACGGCTCTGGTGTCGGGATCGGCATTCGTGTTGTCTGGACTGAGTTAGTGTCTGAACACAGCAGAATCACTACTAGCTACGTGGCTGACCTATTGCTACTGACTGGCCTTCACCCAGTAGCTCTTTGGCGACTTGCACGCACTTTTCCCGACTACCAACACATTAGTGGCTGAAAGAAAGGGTCGAGTAACCTAAGATTGACTGACGTCTTTAATGTGTCTTGGTTGATACGTTCATAATTCAAGGGCTTGAGGTACTTCCAGAAGAAGGTACTCTTCCCAGCACCTGGCGGGCCGCAGGAAAGAACGATGTCCTGTTTGTTTTTCTTCTCAAACAGACTACTTGATGCCTCTGAATTGGGGTCCTCTGGGTACGGGAAATGAACAATGTCGAACTCTCGGACAAAGTCCCGAGGTTTTTCGTCAAGGAAGAATTCTTCCGGTGTCTTGTATGTGACCCCAATGTTGTGGGCCAGGTTGCGGTCTGAACAACTGAAGTCCTTGGAGAATTTCGATGCCGCGATGCGACCACCAGCGTCGCCGACGAAGATGCTCCCCTCCAAGTCAACATCTTCAGAAATGTCGTAATCTGCGCAGAGCTCCTTCCACATCCCCAGCCTTGGTTTTCTGTAAATGTCTTTCTCTGTGGCGGCATATATGGTGGTCGGAATATCGAGCTGTGTCAGTACGGCATTGACCTTTTGTTTGAATGCTGAGACTCGGTCTTTTGTTGATTTTGGCGTTTTTGCTTTCGGATCGGCATGTAGAACGATGCCGGCTTGATTAGATAGTACCACAATACGATATCTGTCAATGTCAGCTGCTGCAGTCAATTTCAAGGGCTGAATACAGGTGAAATACCCCTCGTTTTTGTATAAGTCCCGCAGCTTCCCAGGAACAGAAGAGTGCCACCATTTCCAGTCCTCGGCAGCATCGGCATGTTTCTTGCCCGAAGCTGTTGTGATTAGCGTCGAGTCCTAGGCGGCTGTCCGTCAATTTCGATCGCTTGGTCCGTGTGGATCCATGCAAGCTATCATACCAGGTCAAAGGCAGCGACCTTCCTCCTCTTCTCCGTTTCGGTCGAGGGCTCCTCTGGTTCGTAACGGCCGACAAGCAGTGTGGCGGGAGTATCCTCGTTGGGTGCGCGTTCCGTCCATATCGTGCGGTCTTTTGGCTTTTGCGACGTCGGCTTGAAGAAGTTTGCAACCGCATTCTCTACAGAGAGTCGAAAGTTAGCAATGATCCGTGGTGTGGGCAAAAGAATAGCTTACTCGTCGTGCCGCTCTGGACTTTCCGCTTGACTGGTGGGGGAGAGATCGAATCTCTTTGCTTCCGCTTCGTAGCTGACGAGCTCGAGGTCGACATGATGGAAGTCAAATGGATGGTGCGCCGGCTTAGCAATTGAGACAGTATTCGCCCATTGACTTGAAAGAGCGATGTTCGCATGTCGGAGACCGAAGCTCAAAGCTTGGGAGGGAAGCGGCGAGCTTTGGTGGGGCACAGCCACTTTACCGAGAGAAAGCTGGAAGCGCGACGGCGTCCACGCGCCAGTAACGGGAGGGCACGTGACTAACCTGGCGCGGAACGTATTGGTGGGGCGGTTTCGTGGGACCTTCACATTCACCTCCTTGACGGGAGGCGCCTTCGTGAATCCATCACGTCTCATTGCCCCGATTCTTCTTCGCATTCGCCGCCCGCATTGACCGACTCGTCAATCAATATGTACGAGCTCTTTCTCACGACGCTCGTGGACGACGACGACATCCAGGCGGCATGCTCTGTCTTGGGTGGTCTCTGCGCTATGCCAGCGTGGCAGAGCCTCCATCGCGTCCTCTATTTCAAAGGCCCAGGCAAACCCGGCGGGATCTCGAATCAGAATTCCATCGTCAAAACCCCTCGCAAGGACATTATTATGCTGTGGAAAGACCTGCACCAACAACTGAGCCGTCAATCTTACATCCTCCAGGCCCGATATGAGGTCTTCAAGGATAAGGACTTCGGCCCGACCGCTCCGGAAGTGGACTTCAATGCACGCGCCGGTACCCTCCGATGGACCGATTTCCCTGATCCTCCCCAGGTTCGCTCGTCGGTCACTCAGCGCAAAAAGACTGAGATTTGGGAGCAACGGAATTTGTTGTCTGTCATGAAAGACAACAATTACCAGTTTGTGTTGGTCACCAGCTGTTGGTGATAGCGATCTGACAATATGCAGGTTCAAGAGCGAGGCCATTGAGGAAACCTATCAGTTTTTCCGTGAGGACGTTGAGTTTTGTCTTTCTAGACACTACATTCTCCAGATGAATGGCGACAATGGACCTCTGACGCAAACCGCCACATGGGATACCATGTCGCCGGCGGATCCTGGGCAGCGATGGATGTTTCTGATCAAAGTTCATGTTCACCAAGACAACAAGCCCGATGAGATCCTCAAGGCTCACGAGCAGCTGGCCAATATTCGACGTGAGCTCGAGGGCGTCTTTGAATTCAAGATGTTTGACAGACGCATACACGATACCCGCGTTGCGGTTGAGATGCGGAATGCGCCTGCGCCACTGCCTCAGGTCATGACGATCACAGACCAGCGATAAGGCGCGGCCAGCTCACCAAAATGCAGAAAGAATGTCGATCATCACGGTATATACCCGATGAACATGCATTCCAATTACTCAGTAGGCGACAAGCCGACTGCGTTTGCTGAAGCCGAGCAAAGTGTCAAGGGCGTGCGCCGTCGCGATTCGACAGCATTGCTCTCGCCGATGGTTCACCCTTTGGTTCACAATTGAGTTGTGCGTCGAATGCAAACTGGTGTCTGATAAACGCGAGAGACTTGGACGAGAAGACTACGGTCTCAGACCATAAGAGAGGAGTTTTAACTCGTGGAGGCATCGTTCATCAACGAAGGGCAAACTCGGGACAGAAATGAAATCTATCCTGTACCGTGTTCCGCAGTCACCTGACGGTCTACCCTGAAAATCCCGTCGTCACTGCGGCGAGCAGTTGACTAGAAAACCCA
Organism: Colletotrichum orchidophilum; assembly: GCF_001831195.1. Lineage (NCBI taxonomy): Eukaryota > Fungi > Ascomycota > Sordariomycetes > Glomerellales > Glomerellaceae > Colletotrichum > Colletotrichum orchidophilum. The sequence goes on along the minus strand of NW_019173123.1, from coordinate 12,459 downwards.
CTTCGCGGCCAAAACCTGCATACTGCGAGCATTTGAATCGGACTTTGGGAATGAAGGAGCCAAAAAATACTCGGATCTTCGACGCGAGTACGAGTTGAAGTTGGGATACGGATACCTTGATAAGGAATCCACAAGTTCCAGAATATTTCTTCGGCCAAGTGGGCCAATGTGTCTCGTCGGGAATAGCTCAGGAACATGAGCTAAATCAGACAGAGCATCAAGCTTATTTTTTGACTGATGCACACCGTCTTTAAACCGGCAAAAAAGTGCCGGTGCTTCACCTGTCAATCATGAAAGGACGCCCACCAATAGTTTTTGCTTCATTTCCTATAATCAGACCACTGCAAATTTACTTGACCAGTTTCGTCAATCAACCTACCACTATTGAAGTGCGGTTAACCAGGAAAAGTAATCAGATGCGTGTCCAAAAACACTTGAGTGGAAGTTGATTTACAGAGTATTTATGAGCAATCTCAGATACTTATCACGATTATGCGCAACGACAGAAAGTCGCTCTCAGACTCTAGGACTTTGGACCTATGACGTACGATATCTCACTTGCCGCCAGACGCATGGCCACAATAATTGACCTTATTTCCTTTAAGGACGGCAAGAAATAGCCAAGACTTTGTGTCTTGCCGTAGCCGTTCCCCGTTGCAGCTCGTCGGCGGCTGGCGCCATCATCCATGCAGGTCCAGGCGCCAGAAGTGACGGCCCTGGTTTCAAAATGATTACATGTGTAAATGGGTCGGCGGTGACCTGCGCTGCACTAGTCCTTTTACCCCCTTCAGTGTAAGTGTGGGCAGCAAAAAAAAAAACAAAGGACCCCCAATAGAAAATTTTTATCCGTCCCAAACTGGCTCCCAAGATCTGGGCTCGTTTCACTCGGAGATGATTTCCCGCCTGGAGGCTTGGGGACCACCGTATACTCTCCACATTACAGCCAGTGAGAAGTTGAGAACCTAGGTGCTGACGGAATATTGATCCAACTTATCTCTTTATGGGTGTTCATATGCGGCTGGAGCTGGTCAAGGGCGTCAGTGCGGCGAACGAATTAAGTCAACCAGTAACCGCAAAGGGAACTGCCGAAGCAAGCAGTTTGAGTCAGGAGCGGCTGTGTACTAGTCAACTCAGCTTGCTGCGTCTCCTCTCCCCCTCAACTTCTCAAAGGCTATCTGTAAAGTCCTCTATATCCTTGACGCACGTGTCCGTCAGCGGCACTGGCGCACGCCAGCAACAGCAGCTTTCAGGGCTTATCCAGGAATGGACCACTTTGGGTGACACAATCCATCGAGCCCCAGGGCTTTCGTTCGCCACTGGGAGGACGACGATCACGGATCGTTCCTGGGCCCAATCGGAATCATTCAAGACCTGGGTTGACCTGTGCCAATAGCGTAAAACGGTTTGGCCCACAGAGACATGCGGGTACAAAGTATATGTTGGCGATCCGTCAATCTCGCGAGGCTAAGGTTTAATCTATCCAACATCCAATACAAAAGTTTACTGGGAGACTTGTCTCAAGATATGGCTCCTCCGTCGATGACACACAGTGAGTAAGAACCCCTCCGGATTACATTCATCCTCTTATATCACTAACCCTACCAGAGTCTACATGATAAAAAGGGCAAAAAGGACAGAAAGGGCTGAAAACTCAGTAAGCGGTTTGCCGGTGGTCTTATCTTGGCCAAACTCAGTAGCGCCAGGGGCTCAATGCTGCTTGTGTTTCAGGTTCGGACGGCCAACCGCGAGGTCCGCTCAAGGTGGAATCCTAGGCTGGACCCAACTCCAGGACATCGATGTCCTCCAAGGGGTTAAATTAAGCTTGGGATCAAGTTAGGACGACAGAAGCCAGGGATGTCCGTCTTGCCCGAGTCCCAGATCAGAAACAGCCGAATAGAAGCCGCATCAACTGGCTAAAGTTGCTTGACCCTGGTGGAGCCACCATCCGAACTGGGCGCGTCACCCGCGCACCCGAAGATGCAAGGCGCGCATCCCGCAATTTAGACACAACAACGGCCATCCCCACAACGTTAACCCCTTTCAAGATTATTCCTTCAATGAACGATCGGGTGAACCTGTGACCAGGAGCAGCTCGGCCTCGACTGCTTCTTTACGGCGGGAAGCGTGTCACTACAGTCCTGACGACCCTTGCGTAATAGAGATTAAACGCTTCCCTTTGAGGTATCGGATCCCTGTTGATTAGTTGAACCGGTCAGGCGGCGTCGTGGGCCAGTGGGACGGGATTGCGGTCCCCCAGGCCCCCTTATCCAGAATTTAGGCTTGGCAGCTCTGAACTGGCCTGACCATGCCGGGCAGCGCGGAGAAGGAGACCGAGAACGATGTGGTGGTTCAAGAGAGGGGAGGGGGGGTTCGAGAAAGCTGGGAGGCATACATATAGCATCTCGGTCTGCTCGTTTCGAAGAAAGAGAGTTTTGTTTTGTCTCCTCAACAGTTCCAGTCACTCATCTGTCCACTCTTTACTTTCAGTCATTCTCTACAGCTCGACGCCGGCGTCATTTCACTCACTTCTCACCTTTTGTGTGCACATTTTCTTCTAACGCCCGGAATCACCGTCCTTTTTTTTTTAAAAAAACAACCACCAAAACACTATCAAGATGAAGTCCGTCGCTGCTCTCGCCCTTACCGCCTCCATGGCCAACATGGTTGCCGGCCACGCCATCTTCCAGCAACTCTGGGTCAACGGTGTTGACCAGGCGTCCAGCTGCGTCCGCATGCCCGTAAGTCGACTTACACAGAAGCTTCATCAATTCATATATCCTCGGTCGAGACTAACATGGCCACGATAGGCCTCCAACTCCCCCGTCCAGGACCCCACGTCCAACGACATGCGCTGCAACGCAAACTCGGCCGCCGCCACCAGCACCTGCGGCGTCAAGGCCGGCGACACCATCACCGTCGAGATGCACCAGCACAACACCCGTGCCTGCTCCGAGGAGGCCATCGGCGGCGCCCACCACGGCCCCGTCATGGTCTACCTGAGCTCCGTCGCCGACGCCGCCACCGCCGACGGCTCCAGCTCCTTCTTCAAGATCTTTGAGTCGGGCTACTTCGCCAACAACAACACCTGGGGTAACGACCTCATCAACGAGGGCTGCGGCAAGCAGAATGTCGTCATCCCCTCTGACATCGCCCCTGGTGACTACCTGCTCCGCGCCGAGACTATCGCCCTCCACGCCGCCGGCTCCGAGGACGGTGCTCAGTACTACATGGTTAGTCGACATCATTGACAACTTTCTGTGGACTTGTCCAGCTAACTATGACGCTTAGTCTTGCTATCAGTTGAAGATTGAGGGCACTGGTACCGCCAAGCCTGAGGGTGTTGCTTTCCCTGGTGCCTACAAGGCCACTGATCCCGGTGTGTTGATCAACATCTACAACACCATCACCAAGTAAGTACTCTCAGCCACATTTATTCCGTAAAGCGGTATCCAGGGACTAACCATCTGGCAGCTACGTCATTCCCGGTCCTGCTGTCTACGCTGCTGGTGGCTCCTCCGGCTCTGCCCCTGCCCCCGCCCCCGCTCCCTCCGCCCCGGCTGCTGCTCCCTCCGCCCCGGCTGCTGCTCCCTCTGCCCCGGCTGCTGCTCCTTCTGCCTCCGCCCCGGCTGCTGCCGCGCCCCCCGCTGCCGGAGGCCCCTCTACCCTCGTCACCAGCGTCGCCGCCTCGGCCACTCCCACCGCTGCTCCCAGCGCCCCTGCTGCCCCCGCCCCTGCTCCCAGCAAGCCCTCCGGCTGCAAGCGCCGCCGTGCCCGCAAGGCCCGCCGCTCTGCCAAGTACTAGAGAGTGCTAGGTAGAATCTGGTTGCGTGTGAGAGCGATCGACGATTGTTTATAGAGGGGACGTGTATCTTTTCCGGTACATATTAGAAGTTCTTTGTACATAGTATGCCGCGTAATTCTGCGACTTACGCCAATTTTTCAGTGGCACAATTCAACAAGACTTTTTCCTTGTTCAATTTTTGTCTGTTTTCCACAATGAGTGAATGTTCATGCCCAGCAATATGAGATGCCCTGAATACTGCCACAAATACGTCTGACCGACTCAAGGATTGAAGAGGTAGTACTGAAAATTTCACTGAGGGGTGGGATTTAGCACCGAAACATCGTCGGTCAGGCCGAATTGATAGCCGGCCACGCTGGTCTACCTTAAGTAAAGCTGTTTCACTCTAATGAAGAAATGGAGATCAAAGTTATGGTTTGAGTGTTATTTCATTTACGCAAGTATACTAATATACAAAAACAAGACTCGCGCACAAACACCAAGAAAATTAGCAAACAATTTGACAACGCCGCTCCAAGTTGCCATGCAAATGTCAGTCAGCGCTGATCCCCGGACCAGAGCAAGACCGTCGTGAAGAGAAAGAATTAAATGCCCATCCGAAAAGATGGCACGAAAACAAAGAATTTACGTGCTGTAAACAGCAACGTACTTGACCTCCATCCGGGAGTCCTTGCCGCCGACCGTCTGCGCGTTGGGCGTCGTGGTACCAGCCTTGGCATCGGGGAACTCGCCGCCGACAGCGACGTTGAGCAAAATCATCTTGGGCGTCTGCGCAAGGTTCTTCCACACGGCCTCGTCGCCAACCTCCCGGCCCGTAATGGTCTTGGTCTTCCTGTCGTTGACGTACCACACAAGCTTCTCGCTCGCAAACCCGCCGGCGGCGGATCGGTCGACCTCGCTCGCGATCTTGACGAACTGGCCGCGCGGGAACTCGACGCTGGAGCTGAGGCCCGTCTTCTCGTTGCATGGCCCACCGCCAATGACGCCGCAGTGGGCCGTCTGGAACACCGTGCCTACGCCGTTGGAGACCTCGAGCATGTCAATCTCGCCGACGCTGGGCCACGAAGACACGTTTGTGCGGAACGCGGCGCCCATGGACCAGAAGGCGGGCCAGATGCCGGACTGGGTCGACGGGTCCGAGGCCGGGATCATGATGCTCGCTTCCATGCGCAGCTTGCCCTTTGGCGGGCAGGTGAAGTCCTGCGCGGCGGTCGTCTCGATGCGTGACGAGGTCCATGACTCGCCGCTCTTGATGGGCGTGATGGTCAGGGTGCCGCTCTCCGAGATGGCAATGTTCTTGGTATCCTTTGTGTAGGTCTGGATCTCCTGCGTGCCCCAGTTGGCGGCGCCGCCGGGGTAGCCGGTGCCGACGTCAAAGGTCCACTTTGACGAGTCGGGCAGGGCGCCGGCCTTTTGCGTTGAGAAGTCATCCTGGAAGATAATCTTTGCGTAGCCGGCGGGGAGGGTTGGGCCGCTGCTCGTGCTATTGCCCTTGCTCGGAGTCCTGCTGGCCGCGGGTTTTGCGGCATCGTTGATCTTGGTGGCAACGGCGGATTCCTGAGGGAAGGATGGGACGGCATTGGTGGGGGCGAAGCCAGGCTTGCTACCTTCCGGAGATGGGAAGCCGGGATAACTTCCCCTGGGAGGGAAGGGCGCCGGGGATGACCAGCCCGCGCTGAAGAGAAGAGGAAGAAGAGACAGAACCTGCTTAGTCGTCATGGTGGAAAGCTTCGTCAAGAAGTACTGGGACAAGGGGCGAGCAAAGGGATTAAGAAGGACTTTTACAAAAAGTCAGATGAAGGGGGAAAATGGCGCTTGCGCTTGATGTCCAGCAGATCGGATGATGATCTAGAATTTTCCCTCTCGATGAGACGAGATCTCAATCTTCTTATATCCTCTGTGAAGTCATATCAGGGAGCCATTATGCCCTTCGCTTAAAAGCTTCGCCTAGTACAAATCACAATCTCTATTCTAAGTCTTAGTGATTGTACGCTAGAAGTGGATTAGGACAAGGAAGCCACTATTTTCAGCATCTAATTCCACCATGGTCATGAGGTTTCCCACATCTTAGCAGTTGGGTGTTAAGATACAGTCGCTTACCAAGTAGATGGCTTTTGGGGGGCTGTCGTCCCACCATGAGATGCCGTCGCTGGCGGTCGAGTGGGTCCCGGAGGACCTCGACGTGAACTTTTCCGGGTCACCGGCGCGCCGGCCGGCACCAGAAAAGGACCTTGTCAACACGCGTTTTCTTAGCAACTCTTAGTTCGGTCATCATCTCGGTCCACTAAGGGGGCTCGTTTTCGCCGCGTCTTAGCATTTGGCTGACAGATACCAGCATTTTGTTTATAACCAATGACTCGGTAATATCGCTGCTCTTCCGCTGTCGTTCATGCGTAACCGGCGGGACCCTGGATCGGCCAGGCACAATCTGGAACTTAATGTTGGTGCTAAGACGCTGGATCTCCACCCAACCCACCATTAATGTCACACAATCCATCTATTTCCAACCGACGAACTGGCCCCTAGACGTTTGAATTTACCTCTCACAGGCACAATACCAAAAATGGATGTTCCTGGCGTCGCCGGCCGAGAGTAGGCGTCCCGTGCGCGCCAAGGTGATACTCACAGGGATTCGATCGGACGCAACGCTGCGCTTAACTTGGAGTGACAGCTCACTCTGCACGCGACAACCTGGCAGAAAGGCATAGATTCTGCGGCTCGTCATCGGCGATTTTTCCTGTTTCTCATATTCTCCCCCAAAGTTTCGTCAAGGATCGAAGGTTCGGCTGCAGCTTTGATGACAACCACATTTGCAGTGTACACTATATTCAAGACTTGGACAGCTTGCTGACCTTATGCGTGTCAAGCCATTTGACAACTCAGTTATTTATTGTGACTACTTTGACTATTTATTAAGTCTGGTTCACCTGCCATTTACTTATTTTCTGCTGGTTTCTAGCTCTTGGCAATTCGCAGTCGGATCTGTTCTAGTCGATATTGGGGAGAAACCCATCGTTGTCAATGTTGATATACATCTCGGTGTTCGCAGTGGAATGAGAACGCCATGGGGCGGACCCATGGTCTCAGCCTGACTGGCGGGACTGGAGGAAGAGGCATTGATGTCCGCTCGAAAAGACTGATCGGCATCATCATCGTCACCGCCGGCGTCCGTATCAGCAGTCATGAACTCGTGATGAGGTCGCATTGCATGTGCATCTCCTTGGTCTGCCCCTCTTGGAGGTTCTTCCATTGTCTCTGCCCACCTCAGGCAATTGAAATTGTGAGTCAGTTGGGAAGACGATGCCAAAATGTTGAATCATTCCTACATCAGTTTGGCATTGTCTCTGGACAGCACAATCTTGTTGGTGAGGGCGTGCTTCAAAGCAACCTCTGCATCTTGGAGAACAGTAAGTAGGGCCATGTCATGTATAGCACGGAAGAATCTGTGCTAATGAGGTGGATTTTGGATGTTCTGAGCGTCTAAAACTGCCAACAAATAGTTGGTGTGTCTGGACCAACGAGTAAGATTTACATGCTAGCATTTCTATATTCGCAATATGCAATGCATGTGACCAAATGCCACATGCACTGTCCGCCAATAGCGATTCCACAACCAAATGAGGGTGACAATGAGAAGAAATTCGTAAGCCTAGCCACAACCAATCGAGACTGCTGGTGCCACACAGTTTTTATTTTGAGGCGAAGCTGATGGATGATAATATGGAGGCCCCTCCTCACATTCTCGCCGAAACCAGTACTTTCGCTCACTTGTTTTTCTTTTCGAAAAAACAATCCGCAAACGCATCTTTGGGGACATGGCAGAAGCGGTCGCAGCTTTTGCCCTCGCCGGCAACGTTCTACAATTCGTCGAATTCGCGACAAAGTTTGGGAACAAATGCCTCCAGATTCATCGCGCCGGCGGAAGCGCTCCAAAGGACTTGCGAGACCTCCGCAATCTCGTGAATAGCCAGCAGGCTGCCGCAGACCGATTTGGACGACCCGACAACGAGCGTGCACAACTATTGCCGGAACACGCTGAGATGAGAAAAGTTTCGGACGCATGTTCCCAGAAGTTTAGAGATATTGCGAACTCTCTGGATCGTATCGGCATAAAGGACGACAAAACTACGCGTGCGGTCGTCATCAACGCGTTCAAGGCCACCTGGAATGAGAAGAAGATTGAGGATCTGAGAGGCGAGGTTGCGTCTTTGAGTCAGATTCTGAACACTTCACTGCTTCAATCTTTGAGGTACGAATCATTACGCTCCTTCGACCTTGCCCAAAACCAGATCGGGCGAGCTCGTGCTTCCATGCATGATGCCAGACGATCCTCGTTTATTTCAAAACATGGCCTCGCGGCTAATTAGTCGTCAAATACAGAGATTACGCTACGAAGTCAGAAGAGCAACAAGCCACCATTCTTCAGAGGCTTGACATCATTCAGAACAACACTGGTACCTTCACAAGCACCTCCCGCGTTGAAGGCCAAGAAACTTCGTGCAATGCACCCGGCGATGCGGTCATAGCCTCTATTGTCCGTTCTCTCGCAACCGAACCTCGAGAGCGTCTAAAGAGCGCCATCGAACTACGACGCGGCATCCTTCAGCGAATTCGTTTTGACTCAGCAGACAGATTGGGTGACGGCGAGAGGCTAGGCCCCCCATCATCAATCAAAATATCGCAGGATCGCGAAAAGGAACTCCAGGATACATTCTTAGCAAGCTTTGATTATAAAGTCATGGATGATCGGCACTCAAGAATCATCAACGCACACAAGGAGACGTTCCGGTGGATATTTGAGCGTCCTTCAGAGGGTTCAGAAAAATGGTCAAACTTCAAAGATTGGCTCAAGTCCGATGATCAGCTCTACTGGATCACAGGGAAGGCTGGTTCCGGAAAGTCAACTCTGATGAAGTTCATCTGTGGTTCAAACTCAGGAGATGACTTGAGAATCGCAAAAGAAGATCCTGCATCTCAGTTCGAACGATGCCGTAGCGATCTACTGGAGTGGGCTGAGGGCCGATCCTTGATCATCGCGTCCTTCTACTTTTGGGCATCCGGGAAGGAATTAGAGGCATCGCCAGAGGGTCTTTACTTGTCTCTCATATTCCAGATCCTCCAGCATTGCCCAGACATTATACCGCATGTGGCGCCTATCTCTTGGGAAGCGATGTCTTTGTTTGGCGAGAAGCCTCCCCGCATGACGGAGCCTGAGCTGGAAGCACTTCTTCCGCTTGTGGTACTTGAAGCTCAGCGAGAACGAAACATATGTCTTTTCATTGATGGGCTTGACGAGTTCTCGGGCGAGTCACAGAAGCTTATTGATTTGATCGAAGCCATTCTGCGTTACCCAAAGATCAAGATATGTGTCTCTAGTCGCCCTTGGGTTGTCTTTGAAGATGCATTCCAGCACAAACCGAGTCTGAAGCTTGAGGACCTCACCTACAAGGATATCAGAAGCTTCATTGCCAAGAACTTCCGCGAAAATGCGGGTTTTAGGCGACTAGCAATACGAGAGCCCGGGTACGCCAGTCAACTGGAGGATAACGTAGCAACCAAAGCTGCTGGAGTCTTCCTGTGGGTCAGTCTGGTGGTAAAGTCGCTTCTCTCTGGCATGGGAAACGACGACAGGGCCTCCGACATGCAGAGAAGACTTGACCAATTACCACAGGAGCTGGAGAATCTCTACAGTGCTATGCTCGAATCTCTGGACCCCTTCTACTTTGAACATGCAGCACAGTATTTCCGACTCTTGGACGCCTGGGACACATCACCACCAGCGATTCTGTTCTCTTTTGCTGACGAAGAGATTGAACATTCCATTCGACTTCCGATCCGCGAATATACACAAGCTGAAATGCGCGAAAGAGTCAATACACTTCGTCGCAGGATAAATAGTCGCTGTCGAGGGCTTCTTGAGGTGACATCGCCGACGTCAGTCAAGGAAGGCATTGCCGGCTTCGGATCGGTGCAATATCTCCACAAAACTGTGAAAGAATTTATTCGGAGCCCAAAAATTGAGGCGAAAATCAGGGCTGCAACGTCAAACTTGGACTGTGGAATGTGCATTTGTTCTGCATATCTGTCGGCCTTCAAGAGTGTTCTGATTGAACGCAGACTTAGAGCCAGTGATGAAAGACGACGCGACAAAAATCTTGGGGAGAAGATGGTAAGGTTTGCTGAATGTTGCCTTGAAGCGGCATCACGAATAAGAAAAGAGAACGTTCCTACCATGGTAACCTTAGTCGACTCTCTATGCAAGGCATCTGAGCAGATGATTGGGGACGATAAAGCTCGGCTCGCAGAATTTTACCTTGCCGTTTTACAGGAACGCAATTGGCTTGACCCGGAGGACTATCCTGATGCAGGATCTAGCTTCTTATCGCTTACGGTGCGGCTTGGCCTGGTTGAATATGTCAGGGAGAAGGCATCCTTTGGATGCTTGGTACCTTGGGATTTCCGGCAGTTGCGGGAATCTCGAGAGATCGGACACAGATTCGACAAGCCCAAATCACCGCTGTTCAAACGCCTCCTCCGTGTTCCTAGCCGCAAACTCATTCCCACAATGAACGAAAAGCATCCCATGCAATGGCCATTGCTTATGGATGCACTTGGTGGGAAGTCGCCCAGGTTGGACATGATTAGCCTGTGTCTAGAAAAGGGGGCTGATGTCAACTTTCAGCTCGGAATTGGTGGCCACACCATCTGGACGCGTTGGACACTTGGATTGCTTGTGAAAGCCACTGGGATAGATAAAAGAAGAGAATGCGGACCTATCACACGAGCATGGATGATAGAAAGCTTGACGGCGAGCTTGCCTGCCACGAAAAAACTGATCGAAAATGGGGCATGTTTGAATGCACATACCTTGAGGATAATAAGAGAGGAACATTCATATCAGAATTCTCCAGATTTGGAATCAGCAACAAGACTCCTTTTCGACATATTGAAAATTGTCTAGGCGGAAGTTACTTTTGGAAAACCGATTATCCAATATCCTTTGCACAGGGTCCTACCTACATCAATCATATAGACTCGCATAGCCGTTGTCCCTAAATTCAACGTGTATCATCTAGGTAGCAATGCCATCTGATCAAGTACGCTTACCATGATTTCTTCCTTGCAAATTTCCAATGCACTCTGCATGAAGGTGTCGAATACTTCTCAAAGGCTCGTAACGTCGCTTCATGTGAATGTCCCCGAGCCTTTAACACGGCAGGTCTTGTAGAACGCCAGAAAAAACCGAATTGCCATGTGAATATGAACCGGGTGTAACCCACACTCACCACCGTTGGCTACTACGCAAGGGGATATCATCGCACATGCCTCGAAACCACAGGACCGGCGATTGACCCACTCGCCCTTCAGCCACCCCACCTCATCCGACGAATTTGCCCCACTCGCCGTCTCCGTAACCCCGACAATCATCAACAACCTCTTCGGCCCGGTCCGAACTTCTGACGGTCCCACCCCGCGTCCGTACATCGGGAAAGGGATCTCATCCCAACGATCTCGTTCATCCCAATGTCCCATCTGACGTTCGGATGCCTTACCTTGCCTACCCGACAGAGGCACATCTACCCGCTCCCATAAATAGCATCCCAACTTCCTTCCCTTCTCCTTTCCCCTCCCCCCTCTCCAACAAGTCGAATGATTTCTCCGTCACAAAAAGCCACCGCCCGGCGCGCCGGCAATGCACCTGCCCGTCCCCGTTGCCACATCACGCCCGCATGCCATGCCCTTCTCGCCCCCTCGCCTCAGCCTTCTTCTACATCGACCATTTGTTACACTTGACACAAATTGACATCTGCACATTTTCTCTCTAGCTACCTAAGCTCAGGCAGGCCCCGACCCAACCCACAACCCAGATTCCCCCGTCCGCCACGCCCCGTCCCGAAGTTCAAAACCTGAGTAATCACACCTGCAAACCCGCTCGCTCCCCCCCCTTCACCGAACCCTCCGGACGGCGAGCTGCTTGCATTCCCTCCCCCTCCGGCCCCCGCCGCCGTCTCATCCAAACGACCCCCCCCTCCTAATTCCTCCCATCGCCAACTCTCCCGAGTTTCAACAGCCGCAGATACCCCACCAAACGCCCCGAATCTGACTTCTCTCGCCTGCACCTACCCTTCCCCCGGGCACTCTCAACCCCCAATGAACCCTCCCATCCAGCAACCAACCAGGCAAACGCCGGACAGACCTTGTCACTCCGACCAACAGGCTGAGACATGCTGACCACCACCTTCGTCAACATCATCGGCCGTTCACAAACGTAGAAACGAGAACCGCACCTAGAGAAAACACCAAAAAAAAAAAAAAAAAAAAAAAAAAACGCCACCCCCCCCCCCCCCCCCCCCCCCACCCCCCCCCCCCCCCCCCCCCCCCCCCCCCCCCCCCAAAACCACCCTCCCCCCAACCCCCACCCCCCCCCCCTCCCCCTCATACAACACCTACTAACCACAACATACTCCCCCAACTCCACCCCCCAAACCCCACACCCTACCACCCCACACCCCCCCGCCCCCCCGCCACCCCCCCCTTCCCCCAATCCTCTCCCGCCAACCTGGACATAAAAGCATCTACTCTCCAGCCCATCCATCTGCCACTCTTTCCACCGAAAATAACGGCGACTTGCATCTGAAACGTGGCGTCGAAACGCC
>NW_019173122.1:0-88731 GCF_001831195.1 Colletotrichum orchidophilum | reverse complement strand
CCCCCTCACAAGCTAATTGCTGCATAGTTCCTGTTCATCGATCTACTATTGATTCTACCGATTGCCGTCTTCAGTGAGTTGAAGTTCAATGTCGGAAATTTCGGGTAATATGCTAATAAGTGTTCCAGTGAGCTGGGCCGGACCATTCCCTGTCCTGTCACGAAAGCGACCAACAGCAGATCTCGTTTCTCGCAAGGTGCTCATTCCATTGCTAGGCCAGATGGTCATTTGTATTATCGTGCAAACTGCTGTATACATTGCTGTAAGAAAGCAGCCATGGTGAGCGCTTCTTTCCTTGCTTCATTACCCGTCAATACGCCTTGTTAACTATAGAAATAGGTACATACCACCGCGAGTGAACCATGACAAGTCGAACATCAAAAACTCGGAAAATACTGTCTTGTTCTTGGTGTCTTGCTTCGAGTATATCTTGGCGGGCGTAGTGCTGAATGCAGGCCCTCCTTTCCGAGAGAGGGCGCTGAAGAACTGTTGGTGAAGTCGGATCACAGGAAATTTTGTCCAAAGAACTGACTCTGAATAGGGCCATTCATCGCCACAATTATTGCGACCGTGTCAATCACATTATGCATGATACTTAGGCCCGGGGTATCAGTAAGGCACCTGATGCAGCTTACCAAGACAAGTTGGGAATTTAAGCTCTTCATGATTTCATTGGGGGGCGTTTACTTGGTCATGGCTTGGATATCGGAAAAGTACCTCTTCCAAAAGCTGGCCCGGGCTGCGGGACATTTCAAAGAACGGGCTCTGAAGAAGCCTAAGCAGAGAAAGGAGTATAAAACTATCTTGGAGCACATGGAGTTGTAGGATGGCATGATTAGAGAGCCGCCCTTGGGGCTACCATAGAGAATTTGTTGCCGGATACAAATAAAGAAAGTCGGGCACCATTCTAATGTATTTCAGGACACGAATACCTCAGTCTTTTTCGCTTGCTTATATATCAAGTCCCGTCTTCGTAATTTCATATCCTACTCGGCTGATGTTAGGTGAAGTGTAAATGAACGTGTCATCGATGATCCACCGACCCGCATTCCGGTGCCGACTGGACCTAGCCCAGCCGCGTCGCTCCGGCTCCGAGCGACCGGGGCAACCTGCCACCCCAGCCACAGGGACAGCTAGCTAGCCCTCAACTACTTCGATGCAACCCCTCTGGTGCATATGGTTCCTTGACTGCACCCCATCTCCTCCTCAGTCTTGTGCCAACCATCTTCGTGGGAGTAGCCTATATTTATTTACCTTATCTCATCCAACAACATACTCTGCTACAATACTCATTTACCGTAGGTGCTCGGACATCGTTACGGTTTCACAACGCATTCTCACATATCTGGACCCAGATCAGAAAGATTGGCACTCCCTCATTTCTGCCTCCCTTTTTCTTCTTCAATTGGACATCTGCGAATTGCTATATTACAAAGATGAACATGGGTATGTCGTCGTACCCAAGCCCAACTAGGATCGCTATGAAGCTAGCATCATTAGTTGTACCTAGACAACAAGTATCTGACGCGACAGTCAGATTGGCTCCTCGACAGCGGCTACCTACCCCACACCGTCATCAGGATAGGCATCCGGCGCCAGCTCCAGGAACGTCTCGACTCCATCGCGAGCACGTCCCTCAGCCTTGACTACGAGCGCAAGATGACATTCATCGAGAAGCTGCGCACCCAACCCATTGCGATTGAGACCGCTACGGCCAACAAGCAGCACTACGAGGTCGGCACCGGCGTCCTCGCCGCATGCCTAGGCCCACGCATGAAGTACTCGTGCTGTCTGTACCCCAAGGGCGGCGAGACGCTGGCTCAGGCAGAAGTTGCCATGTTACAGACATATGTTCAAAAGGCTGAATTAACAGATGGTATGAGCATCTTAGATCTCGGGTGAGTCGTCCCCGTTTTCCTATTCTACGTTGTGGGATCGGACGCCAGGTCCAAAGCAGAGTTGATGTTTGCAGCTGCGGTTGGGGATCGGGTGCGCTATACTTCGCTGAGGTACTTCCCAACTCGAAGGTTACGGCCTTTTCCAACTCCAGGACGCAAAAGGAGTATATTGATGGCAAAGCCAAGGAGAAGGGGTTGGCCAATCTCACAGTCATCACAGGCAACGTTGTTGATTATGAATTTGAGCGGGAGTCTTTCGACAGAGTCGTCTCGATTGAGGTACGTGTTTTGATTCCTCGCTGACTATGTCCCATGGAGTGGGTGTTGATTACAATCAAAGCTATTCGAACACATGAAGAACTATGAGCTTCTCATGGCCAAGGTTAGCCGGGCCTTAAAGCCTGGTGGGAAACTTTTTGTTCACATCTTTGCCCACAAGACTACACCGTACGATTAGTAAGTGACAACTGCATTATTATTCATCGGTAAGCGCTGACCGCGGGGGGATATAGCGAGGAGGGTTGGATGACGACGTATTTCTTCACAGGAGGTACAATGCCTTGCACTGACCTGCTCCTATTCTTCCAACGAGACCTCAAGATTCAGAAGCAATGGTGGGTCAGCGGACAACATTACTCCAAGACGTGCGAGGTAAGTTGCTCCCGGCGTTCTCTCTACCCTAGATTAGTCTCAGAAGTACAAGCTGACACGGGCATCACAGCACTGGCTGAGCAAGATGCTTGCACACAGGAAGGAGATCTGGCCGCACCTGATTGAGACTTATGGTGAGCAGAATGCTAGCGTATGGTACAATAGGTGGCAGATTTTCTACTTGGCATGTTCCGAGCTGTTCGCCTACCAAGGCGGGGACACTTGGGGTGTGTCGCACTACCTCTTCGAAAAGCCCAGCACTCAATAGACGGGAAAGGGAGAGATGAATCAAAGCACAGCTGTGCCTGCCGTGATTGTTTCGTACCCATACCATAGAAGCTATTCGTCGATCCTTCTTCTTACATCCGCACGACTTGTTGAATGGCGAATGCCTAATGATTTGTCGACCTAATGCTTCCTCTGCGCATCCCTAAATTCCCCTTCAATTGATTCGGTCTAATGATCCCAAGGGTGCTTCCAGCCTAGCAACACGGCTCCTGCATGCACCTGTCAGTACTCTCGCACTCGGTATGATTGAATGAGACGGGGATCATACCGTCCTTCTTCGCGCGGTACATGAGCTATTGGTGGTGCACAAAGGCGTTAGCTTTCTTGCCCTCCCAGCATCAGTTGGGGTCTCGATAAGAGACTTACGAAGAACCACATGCCAGCGCCCAGGGCTGTCGCCGTGAAGCGATAAACACCAGGGACGTGAGGCGTCGGGGGCTTGGGGCCGGTATACATAGCGAAGGTCGATTCGCCGGGCGCTTCGTTTGGGGCAAGATTCTCGGGAGGGGGTTTCCTATAATTGCTAGTCATCAGTAGGTTGCTACAGACTCAATTAAGCCCGGCTGCATGGGTTAGCATGGGTTAGCGTACCTTATATATCGCCTTTGCCTCTGGGCGTTCTGGACTTAGCTGGAAGAGAATGTCGAGAAACTCGGATGTAATGATGGATCATCTACACCAATTGGGAAGAAACGTCGTTGACGACCAACGATCTGGCAGGTCCTTGTATGCTTAGGTAAGTCGGCCTTTGCCGGAGCCACGGACCAATAGCATTCCATGCACGCCCTTTCCTTAATCATCCAGGAAGAGCACTGGCACACTGGCACGACTCGCTGAGATATCTACCTTACGTATGTATCCTCTTTGTCACCAGGTACCTACCTACGTAATTACCTTGGCTTACACTTTCTGCAAGTCCAGTGGCTCCTCTATGCAGCACAAAGGGTCAAACCCCCCTGGACACTTGATTAGCGGCGTCAGCGTGGTCGTAGATTCCACCCCCCCTCAGCCGGATAAGAACCCACCCCCCACTCCAGGAACTATCGCGACAATAGATAGTTAGTGCCACCTATCCTTCCACCTGTCACGAACTATCGTGTGCTCACTAACTACCAATAACTACTCCTTCGTCCACGCACTCACACGCCCGCTCTTTCATCGAAAAGCAGCCGCCTTTCGGCCAAAAGTCTTTTGCCATCCATCGAAACAAGAAGACCTGCGTTCCATTACCGATCAAAGGACATTGGCCAACATCCACTACAGCGCGCATCTACGATGGCAACTCCCAAGTTCAACTCCAAGTCGCCTACGATACGGCGCATACGTGAGTAGCCTTTCAACCTTGGGCCCTTCTCTCTCTGACCACCCCGCCTTGAAGTCCGCTAATGAATCAATCCCACACTAGTACGCGAAGCCCAAGAACTCTCCAGCTCTCCATCACCGGATTATACGGCTACTCCACTGGAATCAGATCTGTTCGAATGGCACTTCACCTTCCGCGGGCCACCCAACTCGTCCTATAGCGAAGGCATCTACCATGGCCGTATTGTGTTACCGCCAACGTATCCTCTTCGCCCGCCGAGCTTTCGCTTCCTTACACCAAGCGGCCGCTTTGAAACCAACCGGGAGATCTGCCTGAGTATCAGCGGCCACCATGAGGAGACGTGGCAACCCGCATGGGGCGTGAGAACGGCACTCGTCGCGTATGTTGAACTTTGCGCCCCCTCCATCCCCCTCTCCAGTCGCCGCCAGAGTAGTTATTTCCCGGCTAACAGGATAATAGGCTGCGTAGCTTCATGGAGACAGACCCCCGAGGTCAGCTGGGCGGTCTCGAGACGAGCGATGCCGTACGAAAGCGCCACGCAATGGTATCGCACACATTCAAATGCCCAACCTGCGCAAAGACAAATATCGAAATCATCCAAGAATGTGAAGAATCTGCTAAGGCCAAAGCCGACTTGCCAGATTCGGCGACTGAAATCGAGATCCCTTCCGAG
Organism: Colletotrichum orchidophilum; assembly: GCF_001831195.1. Taxonomy (NCBI): domain Eukaryota; kingdom Fungi; phylum Ascomycota; class Sordariomycetes; order Glomerellales; family Glomerellaceae; genus Colletotrichum; species Colletotrichum orchidophilum. The sequence goes on along the minus strand of NW_019173122.1, from coordinate 83,897 downwards.
CTGAAGCTTGGTTACAAAGATGAGATGACCGAGTCTAAAGGGTCAGAAGGAGAACAAGCGGCAGCAGCTACAGTATCTCCGACACCAAGATCCGACCCGGCGGACACAGAGAGCGCCGAACTGGCCGAGGGCTTTGTTCGTACGGCACCTGGGACAATAGCGGCGACTTCGAGTTCAGCGTCAACATCACGACCACCAGCGACGGCGCCATCTTACCCTCCCGCGCGTCCAGGTGAAGGAATTACCACTCCCACGCGGACGGTCTCGCTCCCCCCCGCCCCAAATCTCAGCGTGCGACCCCAAGCTCCTCCTACTACCCATGCGTATGATGAAGGCGTGCCGCTCTGGGTTGATCGAGCCATTGTCGTTCTTGTTGTGCTTCTGCTGGCCATGATTCTCAAGGTCTTGCTTGACTTGTAGCCACGGTGATGTCCCTAATGTTTGCTGTCAGCGGATTCAACCCCCGTCGATCTGGATGAACACTGGAAGGCGAGGACATGTTTGCTTTACTATTGCTGGCGTCTGGTCAAGGTTGTTTAGGCGTTGTCACTTACCCCACGTCCATGATCTCTGATCATCCGGATACTTCTAGACTTTGATTTATTGATACAATGGCTACTGAGCCAACGACCCTTGCATACAGCAGGTCGGGAATGCTATTCCAATTTACTTGTTGGCATCTAGAGTAGTCCTCAGTAACGGATGCTCTCACACGCGTGCAGCCCTAACTTGCCCGCTGAGACCCTCCTCTGCGAGTCGTTCACATGGCATTTCGCTGCTGCCCAACAAGCAGCCACCACCACTCATCCACGGTGAAACTCAGTCCATGGGCAATGCCCTTCAACACACCGTATCGTTTTCCCCAGTCAAACACCATTTGTACTTCAAACTCATGCAGATACGGTTTGAGTACAGTACAAACGGACGCTACATCCAGGGGTCCCCGAGTTGCGACGACGAACGCAACCGCGCCAAGAACCTGTGCCCAACGATCCATGTTGAGCTCCCCAAAGAAATCAGACCACAGTGGAATGGCCCGGTTGTGGTTCTCTCTTGGCGGCTTGCTATGCTTGGCTTTCTGCAACAGGGCCAAATCCTCGTTGTAGACGTACATCGTCGTGGCCTCGATCTCGAGGCCAAAATTGTAGTACGACTTGGGGTATTTCCTACTTTCGTAGTTGCCGGGGTCGAACCCAAGAGGGATGCTCGGGACATCGACTGTAGTGACGGCGACTCTTCCGCTGGCTTGCAAATTCATCATAGCCATAACCTCGCCGTCCCTCAAGACGTAAGGGATCCGGATCTTTTCGCCCCGTCGGAAGCTTACATCTAGTCGATGCTTGAACTTGGCGGCGTCGATGAATTTTACCTCATTGGTCCACTTCATAAATCTCGGCAGGAACGTCTCTGTCAGGCGGTAGGGACGACCCTCGAGGGCTTTGAGCTTGCTGTCTGTGATCACACCTTGACCTTGCAGGATCTCGACCGCCTGTTCGAGGAGAGATTGAATGCGCTCTTCGTCTCCGCCTCCAATGCTAGCCATCTTCTTCCTGATATCTTGCGGCGCATACTTATCGCGATGCGTGTAACAAAGGGAGCGCAACCACGACATGGCTGTGACTAGGTGATCAGTGTCCCTAAACGGTGCTCCGTCATCCTTGTCCACGAGGGAAGTCGCGGGACGGGAAGTAGCCGCCTCAAATCTGTTGAAGACAGACATTTGGAAGTTGTAGTAGTCGTCGCGCCAGTTGGTGACATCTGTCCAGGCTGAGCCAAGGGAGTAACCTCGCTCCAGAGCAATTTTATTGGCAGGCAGTTCCTGCGAATCCTCTATGAGACCAGCTGTCCACTTGACAAGGCGCGGCCAGTCATAGTCGACGTAGTTGTCGTAGTCGACGGGTGGGAACTCATTGTTCTCGTAGGCTGAGATAAATTGAATCTGAAATCGCTCAGTAAGCTGGTTGATGAAAGTTCCCCGGTCCTTCCGGGCCTTGGACCAGAATCGTCGCATAGCACTGAGTGCCATGTCGGGGAATAAGGTCATCATGAGACCCCATTCTATGATTCGGTCGGCCCCGCCAAGAAGCGTTCTTGTGACAACGAATGCAGCTATCAAGATGGTCTCATTTGTTTCATCAAGCCCAGCGTTTCTTCTGGACACATCTCTCAGGTCCATATCTCTGGGCAGAGGGATGAGCGTTCTGATCTTCAGATCGATTCCAACCATCAGCTCCCTGTGCTCAGTTGCGAGTTTATTATGCCGTCGCTTGCGTCTTCTTTGGCGACCAAGCTCACCACCCCAGAGGTGATCGGTCGCAGTCGTTCCCTGTTCCGCGATTTGGAGGTTGAACAACGCAGATGGGCTAAGCTGATTAACAGGATCCCATTCAAGTTGCGGACTCTCCCATACACCCTGAAGGTCACCGATATCGTGGTTGATAAAGATATAATCCGGCGCTATCGACTCCGCCAGAAGGAGCTTCATTCCCTCGGTTGACAGCTCCCAGTCGAAGCAGGCATCGACTTGATCGGAGAATTCGTAGAACTGGCTGCTGCTCGGAAACTTGTCCTTGGGCCTATCTGGCCACTTGGTCATCTCGGAGAGGGATTGCGGTAAGTTCTGTCTCAAGAACCAACGGGAATCCGGCATCCAGCCACTGATTGTAAGGCTGCGATCCTCTATCTCGAAGAACATGCTTTTATGTGCTGGCCAGGTACCATCGTTGCCTTCGATGACGCCGGCATGGGTGAAGGTTACGCTTAACTCGTCGCAGCCCGCGTCGGTCTCCAACCGGTCCATCAGATACGTTGGTTCAGGGTCTGAGAGATCAGGGAGTAGTGCGCGTCGGACATCTTCTGCCGCTTCATGTCCCAGGCATGTGTTGGGACGGAGAAAAACGATGCTAGTAGTACAACCACTTTGCCCATCTCTAGAAGATGCAGAGGGCCCGTCGCTCGATCTAACTTGTCCTGTCATGAAGAATCGGAAAATGTCTCTCCTGCGGGTACCATCAGGACCCTCATCTTCTGCATGGGCAATCTGTTCTTTTGTAACCATTCTTTTTCTGCGTTTCCTGGGCGTTTGAGATCCTTCAGGGGGCGTACCGGGCCTATCATTGGCCGCTTTGTTGGCATAAAAGGGAGCGTCAAGAACCTCCATCACCTGGACTGTCTTCCTGCGGCTGGAGAAGACAGGTTGGGCATCATGCTTGTCCTCTTTTGGCAGTCCTGCCTTGGGCGTGAAGGCTGGCGGTATGTAAACTCTAGGGTGGTGTGCCATTATGTTCGCTTTCATAGCCGCACCTGCCGGAGACGAGGCTTCGGTTCCAGGAATTCGTATCAACTGGTAGTTCGCCATCATGCCTTTAGAATCCTTGAAAGCATGCGTGCTGACAACCACCTGCTTCTTCTTTGCCAATCTAGCCAAAGCGCTTTTGTAAAATTGATAGTCCGGAGATTCTTCAGACGAAAACATGACTTCCCACGTAGCTATAGTAGCGTACCACAGCGACTGGCCCCCGGGAAAGACCCCGCCATTCGCATGCAGGATGTAGAGGAGTGCCCGTTCAACGATTTGTGTTTTCGAAAGGGTACTGCTGTCGTTAAGGCTAGCCCTGAGCGCTTCTGCATGTGGTAGTCGATTGGATTCAATGACTGACGTCAAAGTATTCCCTGGGTCCATCCACTTGAGGCTATGATTTGTATTCCGCTTGACAGGACGCGAAAAGGAGCCTCGTCGCCCGAAATGGTCAGGCGCCTTCGTTGGCGTCAAGGATGGTGGTGGATCGACTCGAGCAGGGTCTGTAAGAGACGCTTTGCGAGACTCTGGAGAGTCAAGCGATCCCTTTGCTTTAGGTGTGACCTGCCCCCGTGATCTCCCCAGTGCTGGCTGTAGAGAGGCATGTTTTGTCGGCATATCCCTTACAGCCCCGGCGGGATCATCAATCAGTCCGCTCATGGGCAGCTGCGTCGAGGAAACTGGCGGCTTGAGTGTACTTGATGGTTTTGACGCACTTCGATAATTACTTGTGCCCTTTCTCTCGCCTTGCCGTGACTCCTCTAATGAGACAAAATTCCCCCCTCCAGTGGTCCGCTGTCTTCTTCCTCTGGAAAGAGTGGCTTCGAAGGACTGTACACCCGCTGGAATAGAGTCAACTTCCACGTCGAAGGCGTCTTCCTGGCTTCTTTCATCGTCTGGGGTATCATTAATGATAGATGACCTCGTCTGTCGAGATTTCATCTGTCGGGGAGGAATGACTGCTCGTTTCGGTGCAGCAGGTCGTTTCGCAGTTGGGAAAAGCGTCTCGGGAGGCCCCATAAGCGGTGCCACGTAGCTTGGGTTGCAGGACGTCTTCGATTTTTCGAGGTGATACTTGATGCCAACATCGTTTTTCCAGGTTCCACCGCACTTGTCGCATTTGAAAATCTTGGTACGACTGCGAGTGGAAGAGTTTCCTGTCCCTTTCTTGGTCCGGCGGCCTCCACGCCTCACAGGCATGTCGTCAACTAGATTATCATCCACTGTCTCGGCGTTTGTTACTTCCACATCTTCGTTCGAATCTCGAGAAGCTACAATAATAGACTCCTCATCCTGCGGCATCAGGGCAGAGACTTCAACCCCCTCAGTGGTTGTATACGGCGGATTTACGTCTTTAATTGAGGGTTTCCGAGGCTGGTCATCTTGTCCAATAATAGCATGAATGGCCGACTTGTCTGTCCCATAAACATGGGAAGCGTGCGCAATGTTTGAGACAGCGCCGGCTTCAGGATCTGTATTGCTGGCGTTGAGAATTCTTGACAGCGCTGGCGGATCTACTTTGAGTGTCACGATAGACGAGGTTTTTTCCGGTTCAGCTGGTCGTCGCCTCATACCACGTCTAGTAGCCATTCCAGAAGGGGGCGCAGAGTCGAGCTCCGAGCTCGCTCTCACTGTTAGACTCCTGTCCCATGATTGATCGTCCTCGGTTTGCTCTGATAGCCTTATTCGCTTTGCGCGACGCAGCCCTGCCCCGTGAGTCCCGTTGACTCGTAGAGTGTCTGGAATTTCGGTCTTCCTCTTCGTGATGGCATTCAATGCCTTACCGGAAACTTGAGCAAGGGCAGCTAAGCCACCAGCAGTACGGGCCATTTCAGGCACCACCGTGGGATTTGTGAAGTGATCTGCCAGCGGTTTACCAGGAGCCCAGTCAGCCGAGGAATGAACGTGGCTCATCTCCACGCTAGCATCCTTCTCAGTGCCGGCGCCACCTTGATCATTCCGTTGTAGGCTGCATGCAAAATAGCGATACTGCTGAGATTTGCCTTTTCGGTGCATCTCACTCGATACCTGAAAATGCTTGAGATGCACTGGCTGCTGTGCGGGGAGAGAAATTGTCGACGAAATGGAGGATATATACCTCCGAAATGATGCGCCTAGAGTGAAATCTCCTATCTGCTTGTTCGACAGACCCGTGGTGCCGGCAGCGGAAATATTGTCGAAGACTGTCGTGGTTAGAGGTTTGTCGGCTATCCAGTTGGAGCGTGGATTAACTCGTTTTCTTTTCAAACTCCGACTAGGGCCAGCTTCGGAGCTTGAGGTGTTTACGTTGGCTATGTTATCTGCTGGATCAGATCCAAGATCTCCATCGTTAAGGCCGAGGGCAGACGAGATGCTTTTCTGCTTTCCCGTCGCAAGGTAAGCGGCCCAGTCCTCATGCGTAAGGTCGTGGTCGAATTTGAGACAGTCCTTGAAAAGCTTGCCGGACAATGTAGCACCCACATATTGAATGGCGCCAGTCTGGACGAAGAAGCGACAGGTCTTGGCTGCAACTTTCATCTGCCATCTCAGACCCAAAATGCCCAGCTTGCACCGCAAGTCATGATACCTGATGATTCCGAAAGCCTTTACGATGGCCATGATCGTTTGAGCCAGGGAGATGTAGTCGACCGAGTCCCCATTCCACCTATGTCGCCATGAAACAGGCTCCAAGTCGCACGCCAGAGCGCTCCGGGACATGTCAACTGCCGTGTGCAAACTTGCGGTTGCTTTCAGGGGATCAACTGGGAGGGCAGGAGCGAAGCGTGTCAGCCACATTTTGCTTGTCTTGGTTCCCCTGACGAGCGTCGTACGCTTGGAAATGTAACCCTTCTCTGCTAGGGCGTCAGTTCTTTTAGGCAACGAGCGTTTATCCTGACCAACAAGCCGACCCAAATCGCCTTGCAAGATACCCTGCTGCTTGGTGGAAGCGATACCAACCAAGGCCATCCACTCCAGTCTCGGAACTCTTCGGTAGTCGGGCGTATGCCCAGCAATGGATTCCCACATCCGATCCTCGGAGACGTAGATTCGGGGCCGCTTTCGGAGGCCGGGGGTCCTCGGCGTCGCTTTGATCAGGCCGTTGGGTTCAGAGTCATTGGGGCCTTCTTCTGCAGCATCTTTTAGGGCGCTGTTTGCTGCCATTCCATCCTGGGTGTCTGGGTCCGGCAAAGTGAGGATGTCGAGTAGGGCCACATGGTTCCACTTTCGATTCGGTCCAACAGAGATGTCCTTCCTCACTCTCAACCAGTCCCAGGCCGTGGACCATAGTAGTTGATTTGGTTCCGCGTCTGTTGGTCGCGAAGATTCTGTCGATGCATCTTGCCTTGGTTGGGTGTCCTTATAGAAAGTACCAAGTGAGTCAAGCACGTGCAGTACAGTGCATCCTGTCAACCGCTTGTCAGTAAGATGTGCCAGCTAAGTCATCGTTTAGGCCAAATATATCCTGTTTGACCGCGATGCTGGCTGATTGAGACAACCAATTACCAGACTTCCCGTTTCCCACACGCAAAATGATGAAATTTTTAAGAGGACGGACAAGAAGGTTGAGGATCACCATTGTCATGAAGCAAGGGGCGGAGATTTACTCACCCAAGTCGCCATAACATGAAATGTCAGTGATGACTGACTCTATCAATCGCTCAAGGTCGCGGGACATTGTGCCAGCTTGCAGGATTGTGACATTCTCAGGTGATCGAAAGTTGCTTAGAAAAAGTGAGATGAATGGTGAGGGTGAAGGTCGACGATGGAAGATGGAACCCAAGCTCTTTGGTTTGGCGTTTGCGGTTGGTCGAAAATTCCTTCCACGTTTGTTTTTCCCCTGCAACATAGAAGTCGGCCACAGAGATCTGGAAATTGAGAGGAAAGGATGGCGGCGCTGAATCGCGGCGTTGGGACCCCGCCATGGTGGGATGCGGCAGTGTGAAGGGGCTGTGGTGGCTGGACCCTGGCACTACTCTCACGTGATCATCATTGAGTGGTCAATCTAGATCCCAGCACGGACTTGATTTAAGGCAGTCATCAACTAAGATTGTTTGTCACTCGCTAGCAGCTCTTGAAAAAGAGGTCCGTAAAGACAAATACCTTACCTACCATGTGTTAAGCAAGTCGGGATCATCGCAGGTAGCTAGAAAAGTACATCTCACTTCTTTTGGCGGGGCTTTGTATCCGAGTCTCCAGAGCTACGTCGCATTACTACTATTTTTTGGGTATCTCAAGATTTGGAAGCGGCAAGACGAGCCAACTTTTCCTCCTGCTGTTTCCTGTACGCCGAGAGAAATGCTTCTCTGGTTTCTTGGAGCTCTTCACGTCTTCTCAAACTACCGGCAGACTTTGGCACATTGGAGACGTCAACAGTTGCACCACGCACCAACAGCTTGTCTCTGCCGGCCTTGTGAAGCTCTGGCGGGGCCTGCGCGACATCATGGAGTCCTACTTTAGCCTCCGCGCGCATTTTCTTGAGCACCGCCCAAGGGTCTTCTTCGCGGTCTGCACCTTTGTTCTTCTTGCCTTTTTTACCCTTCTTCTTCTCCTGGCCCGGTTCGTAGAAAGCCTTGGAAGTCTGACCGAAATTGCCAAAGGTGCCGCTGTTGATCTCTTCGTCTAGCTCGCGTTCAGCAATTTCTTCAAGCTCCTCTTCCTTCTTTTCCTGAATCTTCCGCTCTTCCTCGCGCCACTGGTCATACAGTTTGTGCATCTTCTTCTCCTTCCGTGTCCTGACGGTCTTGAGCCCAAGTGGATCCTTTCCACCCCTCTCAGTCTTGTTGACAAGGTTCGCAAGAGGTAATGCTGCATTGACACGGGCGGCGAAATCGGACATCTTCTCACCCGGCCGGATGGTGGGCACCTCGGACTTCGAGATGTCCTCGATCTTTGCTTCATTCTGCTCGGCTGCCGCAGCTTTCTTGGCGGCCTTCTTTTTTTGGGCTGGCGTCTCGCCATTGTCTAGGCCAGATCGTTGTCTCCTGCCCGCCGCCAATGACATTATCCGCTTGAACGCTCTCGGAGCATCGTCGTCTTTGCTGCGGCCTTTTCTCTTCTTGGAAACGCCATCGTTCTCTGTCTTTTGGTTCTTTCCGTTTTTGGCGTTCTTCGCGTTGTTGGCTAGAGCTTTTCGACTTCTCAGTTGGACGGGAAGCGGCCTCGCGATCTGTGATGGTGGGAGGTCAAATCTGCAGGCATCGGGTCAGTGTAGGCTACGGCGTACAAGGCGGTCAAAACATACGCTGAGGGATCTTGTTCCCTTCTAGTGTGTTTGTGAGGCATTGCGAGTCGTTCCAGTCGTTCCACTGTGTGAGTTGAGCGATTCAGTATCACACCTCTTTACCCACGTTTCGATGTTGCAGATGAGGCGGCATTAGACATGGACATGAGGGACCGATGGAAAATTTTGGATTATGTCAGCAATGATAAGAAGAAAGTGTCCGATAAGGTACATGGATCTCGAGGCAACATTTTTTTGGGTCCCGCTCAATGAAACCAGCTCCCTGCCGTACCGCGACGCAGGTGCAGGGGTCTCCACGCCGGAAAGCCCCTAGGGCCGATCCACCGTCGACAGATCACACGCGGGAATCCCACAATCTGGCATCTTGGCACCTGATCAATGACAGTTCTGCAGCACATGGGCTGGCTTCACCCGGTGATAGGCATGTAAACTTTGCTCGAGGTTGAGGCACCCGCCCTGCATGCCTCGTTGATCATTTGTAGGTTTTCCTTCGCCAAGCAAGTCGTTGCCCAATAGTGCGCGATAGACTCCAACAGTCAATACACAATCACCTTACCCATGGGCAGAATGCGGTGTGGTCACCGGTGCTCGCCGGATTTGCGAATACAAGAGAAGGAAAAGGACGGTGGGATTTGGAGCCGGCATCTAAGCCCGGGCACGTTGGAGTTGAAATCTTGTTTTCTCCAGCAAGGCGGCTTTGTTCCTCAATTCGGCATGGTTACTTTGGTAGACAAGCTAGAATGCCCCTTCTCATGAGCACCAGGGCATGTCAAAGCAGACAAGGGCAGGCATTGGCAGTGTCTCTCATTGCTGCCTCGCGCAGCGGTTACAGAGACGTCGCTATGACCAGGCGCCGGGTGGCGGAGGAAGACGAAGTCGTGCGATGCCAGACGAGATCAACATGAGGAGTACACAACCGCTACGTCCCAATTCGGCGGAAGAAATCATAAGGAAACGAGGAAGGTATTTGCACCCGAGTCCGTCCCACCAAGCAGGGCGGACAGACTCTAGACTCGGAGAAGGGCGTGTTTCGCGTGTCAGAGTTGTCGAGCTGTGGTTGAGGGCGGAGAGCAAAGTCAATTGCTGGCCGTCTGATTATGTGACACTTCAAATCGTTTTCAGACGCGTCTCAGTGTCGACCGCTGATGAGTTGCGTACGTACTCGGTTGCCCTGAGCTTTCTGTTGCTCTTGCTTTCTTCCGGCGTGATGTCGGCGCCGACCTGAGTATCCATCAGCCTGTCAGCCTATCATCAGGTCAAGTCAGAAACACTCCCCGCAGACATGACGGATGCATGGCTGGTGTTTCTGGTTTTGGGCGGGACAGAGGCTTGGACGTGCCGCCGTTCGCTCTGCCCACGGAGTTGTCCATAGGTCAGTCACGTTCTGGAGTAACAGGCCTCTGGTCAACGAGAAAGTATGGTGAGCATGTAGCACTGTAGGTACTGGAGGTGTGGCTAGCGTATTGACAGATGACAGCTAGGCTCGGCCAAGTGCGTTTGCCTTTGACTCGAGATGTGGTAGCCGACCAAGCATCCTCCACAAGAAGCTACCTTGCAGTAAGGCTGGTGGGGGCACGGTGGGATTCGATGGACCTAGGTGGCTCACGAGGAAACGAGGACATTTGTAATAGGCCGTTCTGGTCTGGCCCGGGCTTAGTGGAGAGCCAGGACTTTGGGGATACGGTAGTGCAGGTTTTGTCCAGTCCGGGACGAGCGTGGACTCCTAAGCCAGCAGGAACCGGAAGCACTCGAGAACAGCGCTGGACTTCGATGTATGATGCGCGTGACATGGGCGGTACAAAGTAATGACATGAAGTGTGAGAGGCATTTAGTGTAGCTGGCTGGTTTTTCCATGCTTCACGGGAAGTTAATCCGCCTATCAGCTACGCCACGTGCCTGAAAGAGTATGGCTTAACTGGCGGGTGCGGGCTAGGAGGACAGAGGTAGAGGGAGAGCCTCAGAGAGAGAAAGAGAGAGGGAGGGAGGGAGGAGCATGTGAGTAGGTCAAGGACTTGGCGTCTCTGGGCCGGTATTGGCCCAGCACGGACCATCTCAGCTTTCCTGAAGTCCAGCGATTCCACGAAGCCTGAAGCCACTAGCAAGACTGGGTGCAAGGTAAGGTATCCATCTGCGGGGAGATGCCACGGCCTCCACTCCACTCCACGGGCGTTAGGTGCAGTAGTAGCTGGCGCGACGGTCATTGACCAATAAGAGCCTCATATTGGTGGCAGAGGGGGTAGCTGCTGGACTGGATTGGAGGTCCACGGCCGGATCTCCCTCCCTTTCTCTCCTCACCCAAAAGTCTGGTCTTTTTTTCCCTTTCTCTCCGTGGAGGTTGGAGGTTCCTCCTTCCCCCTCCACTCAGGTTTACTGCTCTATCGTTTCCTGTGCCAAGTCTCGAACCCGGCTCTCTAGCATATTTTCTTTGTGCCTTCCAGTATCGTCACCTTCTGAACTTCCGCACTGACTGTCCTTGGCACCTCATGTTTTCCCTGTGTCTGGTCCGCAGAGGCAAGAAATATCGAGGGAAGCGGCTGGGATGAGGGGTCTCAGGGTCTGGACTACCCAGGAGGGGCCCGCAAGCATCTACAAGGTACCTCTACCTCGGGGACGCCAGGAGGCAGGGATTTCCGCGTCGGCCAGACCCTCGTCGACTCTCTGTCGCCATTCGACTGAGGCATTCCGACACGGCAGGTTTGGTTTGAGAGGCATGCCGATTAACCTTAGTTGTTGGCCTCTTGTTTTGCGACTAACGACAACGGGAACTTGGTGCGCATCTCAACTTGTCACAGAGTCATCGCCCATGCCCTACCTCGACACACTACATTGTACCTACTTGACCCTCAACACTAGACCCCAAAACTGAGAATAGGCTCTGCGTTTGTTTTTCTCTCTTTCCTCTGGCCTCACTTTTTTTTCGCCCTGCCTTATCCTCATGGTTCACGACGCGCTGAATAACTAAGGTATCCTTGTTCTACAGCATCTGACCGTGCATACAACCATCACCACCACCACCACCACGCTGACACGATACATATGTCTGCTGCCTGGCCAGGGTGGTCCACAGATTCGGACACCGGTGTCCATGAAGCCCATCATCACATCCATTCTTCGTTACATTGATTGACCCTGGACCTGAACCACCACCCCTCGCCAGGGTAACAAACACAAACAAAACAGGCGCCAGAAACACTCCCTCGGGTCCCGCGCCCCCACCGTCTTGGGGCTAGCTAAGCTCATGACAGACTTTCTCAGTCTTAGTCCTTTTCCTTCTACATACCTACCTACTATGTAGTACACTGCTCCGTGGGACGTGAGACGGGACAGGACAGGGCACGGATGACTGGAAAATGCTTGAATACGCCGCCCACTGACTAGCATTAGTCCCCTTTTCCACCAGGCAAGTACATTGGTTTGCAGCATTTAGCATGGAAGCCATGTACCGCTACCGCTGCATTGTTGCTGCTGCTGCTGCTGCTGCTGATGCTCATGAACTACCCAGTCAGTCACACGCGCTCACACACAACCGGAGACATCACATCTTCTGGAACCAGATGCCAGACACTAGACCCGTGTCCCATCCACGGCACGGCGTATTGCCCGTTTCCTCTCTCTCTCTCTCTCACTCGCTCAGTTCACCGACTCTCAAATCATTCTCCTTCTCCCCGGGGTCCCCAGGTCTACTCCCTCGTTCCTCCCTCTTTCGTGTGTGCCTCGCTGTCTCTTCGTCTCGCTCTCAGACCCTCTCAGCTCTTCTCAAAGTCTGTTCTCAACCGCCGTCCTTACCCCAGCATCCATCCATAACCATGCTCGGATCTACTTGCCGTTTTATTTAACCTTTGTATCCCTCCCCCATTCCGCCCTGTCCATGCCTCGCCCTGACGTACCCGACCTTATTGCCTACCTTACCTTGTGGTGATCTCTAGCTCCATTCCCCTCTCTAAAAGCAGGCAGCAAGCCAAGCCAACAAGCACGACGATAGATCCCGCTATATTTGGTGTCTCTCTTCCGCATTTCTTCATCCTGCAGCTTGTCCGCAAACGTGTGGACTTACTTGTTCGCTCTCGCCTTTGTTGCTATCCTCTTTGTGCAACTTACACACCACTGTCAGTACCTCACCCTGCATACTTATTTGGCTTCTTGCCTTGGATTGTCCGGCTTCTCGCCAAACGTCTCGCCACACATATCACCGCCGCACCTAGGACTTATACTCAACAACTTCTCGTTCTTTGACACGGCATGTTCTGGAGATAAAGGGCGTCGGATACCTTTGCAGCTGCGTCAACAACACTCGGCGCAAGAACTCTTCTTCTTCTTCCTATCTCTAAGCGGATATTTTAGCCTCCAGCCGTCCAATCGACTGACCGATTGTCCGTGAATATCACCTGGGGCGTAAAACGAAGTCGAAAATGTCTACCACCAAGAGCCCCAGCATCGACGCTGTGCGCGATCGCTTCCGTCAATTCTGGTCCCGCAACAGCGACACAATATCTCGTTACAGAGACTCTCCCGAAGAAGCAGATGTCTCAAATGAAGGCGAAATCGAAGTTCCGCCCACCCCAGCTGAAAGTTTTACTTCCGAAGATGGATTACTTCCTCCCGCCTACATGATTCCGAAACCATGGACACGGAAACGTTCCTTCATCATGTGTGGCGCCGTTTGGATGGCCATGCTGTAAGTGTTGCGACCAGGCATATCTCTGCGCTCCGGCTAATTTTGGACCCCAGCTTGATATTTGTTCTCCTAAACCTGGTCCTACTCATAGCTCGCGAGGTCTGGGACACAACATCCGAGCAGTTTGAAAGCGCGAGCATCGTCGAACCAATTCCATGCCACTCTCACAACGATTATTGGAGGAAAAGGCCTATCTATGACGCTCTCCAAGCAGGATGCATTGGCATCGAAGCAGACGTGTGGCTCTTTGACAATGAGCTATTTGTTGGCCACAATAAGTGGTCCTTGCGCCAAAGGAACACCTTCACAAGCCTTTATGTCAACCCTCTCGTCCGTCTGCTTGAAGAACGGAATGCGGACATAGAAAATATCACACAACAATCACCGCGAGGGATATACGAGTCAAGCCCAAATCAAACTATGGTCCTCCTCGTGGATTTGAAGACGAGTGGTCCCGAGACCTGGCCGGAGGTAGTGCGTCAGCTGGAGCCCTTGCGCCAGCGAGGCTGGCTGAGCAAGGTCGTTGATGGCAGTGTTCATTATGGGCCTATAACCGTCGTCGGAACTGGCAACACTCCTTTCGATATGGTCGTCGAAAACTCAACCTACAGAGACACCTTCTTTGACGCCCCCCTTCTCAGCCTAGACAAGCATGCCTTCGACCTTACCAATTCGTTCTACACGAGTGTATCGTTCAAGAAGGCGCTCGGCACCGTTTGGTTTGGCGACCTATCAAAGGGTCAGATGACGAAGCTGAGAGCGCAGATTAAGGAGGCACACTCTCGCGGCTTAATGGTCCGGTACTGGGATCTCCCAGCATGGCCAATCAGCATCAGAAACCACATCTGGGACGTGCTAGTTCAAGAGGGCGTTGATATCCTGAACGTCGATGACCTTAAAGGCGCCAGAAGAGAGTGGGATCTTAAGGGGTGGAAACGGCTAACCGGCAACTCCACAATACCAGCCTAGTCCGACTTGATGCACAATGTTGTATACAGAGAAATGACCATCTATACCGCCGAACCACCGCCAATGATACCAACGCCCGACAGAATGAGCTCCTCCAGCGATATCCCCTGGAGTCGAAGCCAAGCCAGCTGGCCGCAACCATCTGGAATATTAGCAGGAGCAGTCTCCCTGCTCCAACGGAATGCTGCTTCTCGGAGCTGCGGCACTCGACGATTGGAGAAGGCGACATCGCCCTAACAATTACTACTGATCGCTGTTTGAACGTCGGCCCCCAAGCCGTCGAACGCCGTACAATGTAACCAGGAATCGACATGAGCAATTGTCTAGTCTGACTTTCTCATCAGATGGTAAATTTTTTCCCAGGAAATAATACATCACAGCGATTGTTCTGAGATAGACTTTGTCTACAACAGCTAGCACACTTCAAACGTCAGACGCTTTCGGCATGTTCACAACTGGGTGGTGTGCACGTGGTTGCGAACAGAGGAGAGCTCGGAGAAGAAGACCTTTGCCATCGTTCTACAACACATACAGTAGAGGCACGGCGCAAGGTGTGTAAAACCAACGCGATGCTTCTCGGGCGGGCCGGGCGACAACAGCCGGAAACACCGATTCCGATCCGTGCCAGGACCTCGGATGCAATGACTGGTGGAGTTGGCTACCGCGCGGCTGCCGCCGTGCGTGCCGGCGCCGGCTGCGCGTGAAAAGCAAAAATATAAGCTATTAGAAATTTAGAATACAAGGGTTTTTAGCCATCGCCTCCCTTCGGGAATTGCAAGCGCTTTATGCAGTATCGACTTTTGCCTCCGAAGCCGAGATACCGTGTTTTCTCCGGCGGGATGGCCTCGGCAACGGCGAACAGGACAAAGCAGCTTAGACTGATGTTTCTCTTACCTCACGACCCCGCAGTAGCCATAGGCGATCTAAATGTATGACGTCCGCATGTAATTCCCGCCTGCAAGAACGCATCGTACAGACTTAATTTAACATAGACGTTGGTCGAGATTTTTATCCTCGGATTCTGGCACTGACATTTGCACATATAAGATAAGGATCTTATCCTAGCTCATCCCATCTCACTCCATCTGAATTGGACGAACTTTCTTTTGAACTCCATCCTTGGCACTGGTTGCATCACTTTCGATCCTGAATACTAACAATTCAACCCAAACGTCAGAATGTCCGGGCAGCTCGCAAGCCTCGATGTGAGTGAAAAAATTGGATACTGGGGAGATTGACTCCCGATAGCAATTAAGACCCTCGATCACTAACCATGGACCAACAAGCCTTCGACGGCGAATCGTCTCCCGCCTCATTCCCAGGTCCTCTTTGATGCCAAGGCGGACGCCGGGCTCACATTCGAGGACATCGCCAAACATCTAGGCCGCAGCGAAGTTGCCATTGCAGGCATCTTCTACGGTCAGGTTCAGGCCTCGGAAGAGGACATCCAAAAGTTGTCCAAGCTTCTCGGAATCCAGGCCGCGAACCTGAAGCAGCTGAACAACTACCCCGACCGCGGCCGCGCAGGGCCAATGCCGCCCGTTGAGCCACTCATTTACCGCCTGTACGAGATTGTACAAAACTACGGGTACGCTTACAAGGCTGTCATGAACGAGAAGTTCGGCGACGGCATCATGAGTGCGATTTGTTTCAACACGAAGGTTGAGAAGGAGATTGATGAGGCGGGTAGCCCATGGGTTGTCATTACCCTCAAGGGCAAATGGTACGTGTACACTATCGCATCCGGCACTTCACTTCCCTTGGTTTTGACTGAGAAGACTGACTTTGTTGATAGGCTTCCCTTCACCCGGTTCTAAGAGAGAGGTACTCTGTTATTGGTCGCAGCCACAGCAAATAGATACTTCGGCATAATATGAACAACATAGTATATTACTTTCACTGGTCTGTCATCAGTTGCTGGTTTGGGCGCGAGGAGTTTTGGCTTAGTGGCAATGTCAATAAAGGTGTCAATCATTCGATTCCCTATGGTAGTAAATGCAAGGACACGAGACTGTGTCACTTTGAGCCCTGTCGATGTGGCACGTCTTCGGCTACAGGGATGGCCTCTCCTGCCGTCAAACATCGGACCCGGTGAGAGGCACCTTACTTTTACCTGAGAGGTGATACAACCCTCCTGTCACATTTGGAAGCAGTTCCATGCACAAAGCATCACACGCCTAAAATTCATTGAGTTTCCCTTCGTTTTTCGCCATTCAATTCAACTAAAGACAGTGGTAGCCACTACACGAGGTTGCCCAACCCAAGACTATCAGGGGATTACAGGTCACATGGTAATCAATATCTCAGAAAGCTGCCCGATTTTGGAGAACAACCGTTGGTCAGTGTGCCAATGACTTGATTAGTTTCTGTTGTTAACAGGATTAAAGCCGACTGTTTCTTGTTCAAAGGGGTTGTGCTGACATGAACCTCCAAGAACGGCTTTCTTCAAGCCCCCTCCGTGCATTTCCCCCAAGTCCTTTGCCGCTGCCACCTGTATCTAGGGCTACTCACATTCGGGAAAGTGATCAAACAACTTTCCTGGGTTGCGCTGGGTCGCAGACCTTGCAAGGCTCCGGAATATCCTGTCAGTGTGACCACCTAGTGACACTGCAACGCTCCGAAACCCTTGCTTCCGTACCGTATGACGTGTGTTGCTGCTATCTCAAGCACATCAAAGCTGCCACCAGACCAGGAGAGCACAGCCTTTAGAGCTTGGCAAAGAAGATGAAATTCTCTGTTGGCCGCTGTATTGACTTAATGGATGCTGAGTTCTAATTGTCCACGCTGTGTTATCGTCAGCAATAACAGATCGGAACGGGTTGGGTATCCACGAGTATTTCCGGCCTCCCAGTCAAAGAGCGTATGTTTTCATAACAGTCCTTGGATTCTCATGCATCAACCGAAGCCCTTCATTTCCGTCTCGGACAAGTTCTCTGTCCGTCGCTGTGTTAGATCCTGTGAAGGAACAATGCAACTCTAGCACACTATCCAGCACAGTCGCAATGGAATTCGACAGCAGCGGCACTGCTGGAGACGAGAAGGATTGCTAGCATTAAAAG
Source organism: Colletotrichum orchidophilum (assembly GCF_001831195.1). Lineage (NCBI taxonomy): Eukaryota > Fungi > Ascomycota > Sordariomycetes > Glomerellales > Glomerellaceae > Colletotrichum > Colletotrichum orchidophilum. The sequence goes on along the minus strand of NW_019173122.1, from coordinate 66,675 downwards.
CAAAGGGATATCCCCCGAGACTTCGATATGTTGTGTCCGTCTTTTGCAAAGCAACCCAAAGTCTACGGTTGCCATCCTCCACTCAAGCCGCAGACTAGGACATTTCCCTTTACGCCTTTCGATACCGAGCCAAAACCCTTTCTCAACACGAACCAAAGACCCAAGCAGTCGAAATGGAGGCTGTGCCCGAGTGTTGTAAAATCAAGCTGAAGCCAAAGTCTAGCAGCGACCAATCTTCTTTAGCGAAGACAGATGCCATAGAACCCGGCCAATTTGGCACCCACGGCGTTACTGTCAATGCATGCGTCATACTATGAGACAGACGACGGCGACCTCCCCCGTCACTGCTGTCCCGAGCCTTACTCCCCAGTCTGCACTATGACACAACCTACTCTTCGTACTTGACTGCCAGGATCTAAGCTGAACACTATACACCATTCGAGCCCCCGCCGAGCCAAAACAACCATGGACCTATCAGCTTGGGTACGCTTGGAAGCAAGTCTTTGAGCATCCCAGTCACCAATGTGCCCAGCAATGCTTCTCACAGTGAAGAGTGGATCACAACCAAAGTGGTCGAATGCTCCATCCCGAAAACATGCATCATTCGATTCTTGACGAGCACCAACTTCCTTCTTCGGGGATGTCTTTCGAATGATGTCTCCTTGACTATGATCAGTGGCGCGCTTTGTCTTGTCGAAGTCATGCTGCCGTCTTGAAGCATAGTACATAGTATACATTGTAGACGCAAGGCATGAAATCCATTGTACTTGGGACGTCATTGCTCGTAGTTATAACACATTTCAGTCAAGGTTAAAGCCTCTGCCTGTCTATCCTGTCACCTAATCGCTTCCATGGAGTGTAGACATAATCCAAAAGAAGCAAAAAACAAACAACACCAGGTATTCGCTGGTCGTCAATAACCCAATTACTAATCCAGCTCTCACTAGCCTCGTCTAGATAGAGCGGACAGGATGTTATGCATAGTGTCTTCAACAACCCAGAATAACAGGTGCTGCTCATCAACATAAATAGAGCAGAATATGATGTGACCGACTGTAATTTATTCTTTCTGGTAAGGTCATCTTCAATCCCGAGTGGGCTTCAATGACGAAAAAGGTTGACCAGTAAGTGCTAAAAGACTGGGGGCCGTGCACACCATGGGGAATGACCCCACCACACCTCTTGACCGCCTCGACTGGGTGGATCATCAAAGCGGCAGAATTATTTTCAATCGACATTTTTTCTTTAGTACCCTCCCCACGTTGACGCAGTACGCCCGACCAGTGTGTTGAACGGGCACACTTTTGCGACCAACACAACATCAGTGCAACTCAGAAGTTGATCGCAGAAATGGTCATCAAATCCAAACTTAAGCTTGCGTTAGCGGCCGAGAAGGGCATCGACCTCCGCAAGGTCAAGGAAGAGCGTAAGATCAAGGCGAAGCACCGCGAAATCGCCAAGGCACAAGAGAAGAAGCAGAAGAAGAACAAGGGCGTCGAAGAGGATGACGAGGATGAGGAAATGGGCGGGGACGAGAGCGAGGACGAGGATGACGCTTCTGTCATCTCCATTGAAGGCGGCATCACTTTGAACGCAGAGTTCGAGGATGCCGACTTAGGTTCCGACTCGGACTTAGAAGAGGAAGACGCAGAAGAGGATGACAAGGTAAGTGCTAGTTGTACCGCGCGCAAATTTCCAAACTCCTTGAATGCTCACTGAAATGCAAAATACAGCTTGACATCGAAGCATTGGACGACACAGACAGCGACAGCGACTCCGATATCGAGATGGAAGCAAAGATTGAGCGCCCATCCAAGAAGGCCAAGACAGCCAACAAGACACCGACAAAAATTACACAGAAAGATGGCGCTACAGACGAGGACGACGAGGACGACTCGGAGGTTGATCCCGAAGAGGATGACGTTCCTTTGTCGGATCTCGAAGGCGACGACGAGGATCTCGAGGACATTATCCCCCACACCAAGCTCACCATCAACAACAAGGCCGCCCTCCTGGCCTCTCTGAACCGCATCCGCATCGACACCTCTTCCGCAGCCCCCTTCACGTCGCACATGACCGTCGCCTCCTCCAAACTCACCGCCGAGGCTGTGCCCGACGCCCAGGATGATCTACAGCGCGAGCTCGCCCTGCTCTCGCAATCCCTCGAGGCCGCGCGCAAGGGCCGCGCGCTCCTGATCAAGGAAGGCACCCCGTTTTCCCGCCCCAAGGACTACTTTGCAGAGATGGTCAAGGACGACGGCCAGATGGAAAAGGTCAAGGCCAAGCTCATCGAGGAGGCTAGTTCCAAGAAGGCCGCCGCCGAGGCGAGAAAGCTCAGGGACCTCAAGAAGTTCGGCAAGCAGGTGCAAGTCGCCAAGCTGCAGGAGCGCCAAAAAGCCAAGAAGGATACGCTCGACAAGATCAAGACACTCAAGAGGAGTAAGTCCCTAGTGCCGGCAGACTACCTAGCCTTACCAACTCTCGTCCGAATCGGCAACTAACTGTCCCTTTAGAACGTCAAGAAAACTCTTCCAACCTTGACACGCGCGAGGCTGACCTGTTCGACGTCGGCGTCGACAACGAGATCAAGAGCCACACCAACTCGGACGGCAAGCGCGGCGGCAGGTCTGGCAGCGGCGTTAACGCCAAACGGTCCAAGAAGAATGAAAAGTACGGCTTCGGTGGGAAGAAGCGCCACGCAAAGTCGGGCGATGCCGTGAGCTCCGGCGACCTCAGTGGGTTCAATGCCAAGCGCATGAAGGGCGGAATCGGTAAGAAGCCCCAGCAGCGGCCGGGCAAGAACAGGAGAAAGGCTATGAATAAGTAAAAGAAAACAGGTGTTCTGTAGCATCAAGGCGGTGAAATGAGGAAGTACGTAAACAAAATGCTAGAACGGAGGAGCGAATACCCCCCGAGCCGACGAAAATGCACAGAAGAACTGATCTTGTCACTTTCTGGTGACCGTTAATACCCGGTGAAACATGAATTGGGATTCATTTTCTATTTTCAGATTAGGTGCATTATCTGGTTTTTGGCTTCCTCGATTTTCGCCCACATTGGGTTGTCTATACTAGGTTAAAAAAAAAAAGCGACATTGATTTCATCCCATTTCCACGTAGACGGCACGCAATTGACTTTGCCGCAAGCGCGCCGAATACATCAAGAGTTTAGCCCTAACGGCTTTGAATCAACTTCTGGTCGCGATACACGTGGCATAGTACATATTGAACACCTCCCACTGGTAGGCTCTGTATGTACGTAACCGCCCTGCAGACTGTGGATTAGGAAGACCGCATAAATTCTGACATTATAGTGGTTGATCTCTCATAACAATACGTACATCATCCTCGCTTGCTACACGGAGCTTTGACTCCTGGAGCATCTCGCAATTCTTTCCCATCTGTTTGTGCTATCCTATTTCAGAGGGGTTGGCATAAGTAACCTGGAGGACACTATGCTGCCGTCTATGACAGGCAGTTGATCCATCCTGTCAATCCAAGCGGGCCGCCATTGTAACCACCATCTCCACCCCGACCATTGCGGGAATCGCAAGCCCATCAGCCCAAGACCAAGAAAATGTAAATCTGTGACGTAAAGACCGTCCACATGCCGCAGCACAACTTCTGCGGGACACAATTTGGTGGTTACTAGTTTTGCGTATGCCACCATCCACTGTCTGCCAGATACGTGCGCTACCGTCCAGAATCTTCTCAGGAGGCCGTTTGCCTCATTGATGGTTGCCGCAGAAGAACAACGTTGGCAAAATGAAGATTGCAAACCTTGACCAGCGTAGAAAAGGAATGGATAGTTGTTGAAGGCACTAGTGCGTCGCCGATGACTTGAGCAGTCTGTCTCACGGAGGGTATGCGCGGTTGAGTAAAAACTGAGGATATATCGTCCTGGGATCAAGGGAAGCCATGCCGTCACCGTAAATAGCAAGCACCCAATGCCGGACCTTAATATGCTGCTGAAAGACCAGTGGTATCGAGGGAAACGCCATGCATTTGAAAAAACGCTGTGCTGTGCAATGCAGTGCCGCCTGCTGGCGGCAAAGAATCCGTATTATAAACATTGCGCCTCCGAAGGCGCCTTCCGGGGTATAGTCGAATATTGTAGAGCACTGAGTGGTATGATTCACTGCGTCGCGGCAACGCACCAGTGTCGATGAAAAGCCCACGCACTCTTTTGACACTCCTTGCTGCAGTACTTGGTGCGGCGGCAGCGGCGACACTTGGCGAATTGGCGGGTAAACTCTTCCCACTTGCCGCACTGATAGTATGCACACTGACGGATGCCTCCGCGGGTATCATCCTTGCGGCAAAGGTTTCTCATGACAACCCCGGCCCAGTATTGCATATCTGTACTGTGGTGTCGGACTGTGAACTTCTCCACGAGCGGGAAGATGTTGAAGTCGTTGGGTAGCAAAAACTCTTCCTCCAGCTCTTCCTCTTCAATCTGTTCCTTCGGAGCGTCCTCGCCGTCCAGATAGCGGAGTTCCTTTCCAATCTTAAGCCTGGGAACCAAGTGGCTCTTTTGAAAATACGACCTTAGGCCACAGTATTTGGAGACATATGCAAGCAACTGAAGGGACATCAGAACGTCTTCTTCACGTGGCATAGCAGCAAGCATCTGGGCGTTGGGTACGAGTTGCCGATCGAGCAGGTACCGGGGAACGCTGGCGTTGGGAATGGCGGGTTGGGGGGGTGTGACCATGGTGGGGCGGTTCGGTGACAGGCCAATGGGAGGGACAGGGGCTGGCGTCGTAGCAGCAGTGTTGCTGGTTTCCACAGGGCCGCGATGGGTAATGTTGAAGGCTCCGGTATCCTGCGTCTCTGACACAGTGGGAGTGTTCAGATCGAGCGTGGTAGAGCCAGCAAGCATGCTGTCTCCCTCTTCCATAGTGATATCTTGGATATTTACGGCGGACTGGATTTCAGTGCCAGTGCCCGACATTTCGGCATCCGGAGACTCGTCGGAAGGCGCGTCGTCTCCAACCAAGTCGTCCGAGTCGACGGTGGAGTTTTGGTGGCGGATAGAAGGACGGCGACGGGAGCGATTGGTGGGTGCAAGTCCCGAAGTCGGCCGGACAGTAGGAGATCGCATCTGCGGAGGCGGCAAGGGGGTTGTGGGGGAGGACGGTTGCGAAGCCAAGTTTGCGTTGCCAAAAGTCATCATCGACGCAAGACGGTCAGCATCGCGAACCGGTCGTACGAAACCTTCCATAGTTTCAGTGGTAGGCACGGCGGGTGCTAACGGCAGCACAACCTGACGGGAAGGAGATGCAACGACGTGGCGAGCCTCGGCGGCACGGTAATGATGGTGATGGTGATGATGATGGTGACGGTGAGCTGGGAATGCAGGTCGCTCGGCAGAGGATGCCAGCGGGTATTGGGGTGGAGTGGGTGTGGACTCGGTGTTCTGTTGGTCCACCGCAGAGCTTGAGGAGGAGCCTGCGTAAGTCGCAGAAACGTCGATGGAAGGCGGAGGCGCCTGGCGTCTGGAGGCTCTCTGATCAACCTCGGTACGGCTGGATCTGTTGGTGAAGGACGGAGCCTTGTGAACACTGCGATGTTCGTGGCTCCTGTGACGGTGGTGATGATCCTTGCTCTTGTCCTCCGACTTGTCTCTGCACTTTTCGGTGACTTTGATGTAATTGTCGAGAATGGTGGCGATGACGGGGACCATGTCGGCCTCGACAACCCGGGTGCGAACGTTTTCAGTGCCCCTGACACCAATGTTGACAACGCACTGGAAGGCCAAGTTCCACTTCCACATATCCATCATGTCCTTGCTCCGACCGCGTTTTAGAATGCATACTAGGCGTTCGATGCCACCATCAACGGTGAGAATATCGCGAATGCGAGCCGAGGATGTAGTCAGGTAGGCGAGATGGTTGAGAGAGTTGATGAGAGGAAGGGTGGATGTGCAGTCGAGGGCTCGTCGGTCGTAGAGGGCGGTCGTGATGCCGACCGACGCCTTGTTGACGTTTGGAATACTGAAGTTAACTTCTCTCATCTTGAATGGTAGGCAAGACGACGTGATGGGTTCAATAGTTGTTCAAGTCGAATGGGGCCAGGCAGTGCAGCCGTGGGAAGGTACGGATATGACAAATCCCTTCCAGCTTGGTTGGCCCCTTTGACAGAGTTGATAGGGGTGATATGTTGATTCAGGCTCGACGGATGGATGGATCGTTGGATGGACTTTGTAGTGTGCGAGTGAGGAGCAAGGTGAGGGGGGGGAATCGAGGTTTGGGGTTGAGGTCGCTCGAGGGTGGCGATATTTTTGTGTGGGTGTGTATGAGAATTGGGTTGGATTGGACCGGATCGTGCGTGAGCGGACTCGTCTCGATTCGATGCTACAGGTGGTTTCGTGCGGTGCGAGGGGTTGGAGGTGCGATCACAAGCGTTGCTGGGCTTCTCTTTCTTCGTCGCGATCGCTCCCGAGGACACTCGGTTGGTTAATGAGACCAAAGGAGGTAGGAGGGGATGGTAGTAGTTTGTTGTAGGAAGAGAAGAGAATCAGGACGGACGAAGAGCGTGTGATGTAGCGGCAAAAAGACGGTGGAGGGTGAAGGGTGATGGATTGCTTTGGTTGTGTTTCAGGACCGACACCCGGAAGCGTGACTCGGATGTGCTGTGAAATGGCAGTGGCAGCGTCAGCCAAAGCCAAAAGGAGGAGGAACTAAAGTCTGGGCCGAGAGACAAGACGAATGCATGCAATCTGGAAGCGAAGTCTGGCTTGCAGCGGCAGCAGCGAGACAATGCGTGCGATGACGCTTGACGGTCAACGCGAAAGAAGGTGAGGAGGAAGAGCGGGTTGAGCGACGGGGGAGGTTGGGAGGAAGGAGTTCAAAAACCAAAGAAAAAAAAGGAGGAAAGAAAGAGGAAGGGGCCGAGACGAGAGGGCGGAGAGGAGAAGCAGCAGACGATGAGGATGGATGCATCAGTTCCGCACGTACGCGAGATTTGTGCAGTGTCGGCCTAGCCCAGCCCAGCACAGCATAGCACCACCTAGGCAAGGTAGCCGGTAGGGCAGGCAGAACACTACTCATCGCACAATTGGGCTACTTTAGTTACGGCAGCAGCAGCTACAGCGGCCATCGAGGCCGGGTACCTTGGAAGGTACCTAAGGTAGGCAAGGAAGGCAGGGTGCTCCCCCGCCTCACACATGGACAATAGGCACGCTCAGGCCATGGAACCATGGAACAGCGGAGCACACAGCACATCGATTTTGGAGGCAGGTCCTACTAGTACGGCGCACCAAAAAGCTTGGGGAACTGCAACTATATTGTACTTGACCTTACCTGGGTTGACATTGAACGGACTCGTACAGCGGAGCAGGGAGCGAAGCAGGGAGCGAGTCTCGGGGGCGGGCTGGGCTGACTGACGGGGGCTGGGCTTGGACGCAACAACACACCTTGAAGCCTGCCTACCTTACCTTACCTTGGTACCTTCAGGCACCTTACTTAGGCAGTTGACTGGCGGCAAAATGAGCAGAACCTAAGGTGAAGCAGCCCACCATGATGAAGGGGGCGGGCACAAGGCAGTGGATGCATTTATCTTTTCGGACCGCTAAATCATTGGACTGTTATTAACTTATAATGAGGTGCCCATGTTGGAGTACCTTACCTCAGCCACCTGAGGTCACGGGTGTCCGGCTGTCTGCCTGCAATCCATGTTGCCCCAATTTTTGAGGGCAAACGCGGCGAGCTGCAACTGACAACAGCGATATACCTCTAGCGAATTGGCGATAACGTCCTTTCCGTTTCCCGACGCCGTCCTTCTGCTTCCAGGTTCCTTTCAAAGCCCTTTTCTTGGCCTTGATACACCCCTCTACTCTGTTATGAAGCTTGTGTAAGCACAACATTGCGATGCATCCCCTAGACCGGAGAGATTCCGGCCGGGTCAACTTTCTGACGCAACTGCCAACGTGCCAAGGTGCCAACTCAAGTTCCTGTGCATCGTCTTTGAGTATCGCGAGGCAGAAGCACCATACGCCGTCCGGGGGTAGCGACACCGGACAGTGAAATCACATTGTGCTGCATGCAGACAGACGGACAACCCGGCGCCTTGTAAGGAAGTCTGTACCGCACCTACATATACACAGACAGCATTTCGACTGGGCTATGGTAGTCAGGCAATCCTGCACTTGATGGTTTGCATCATCTCTCGCGACTCTCGCGACGAACCGAGTCTGATAATGGTCAGAGACCACATTCCGAGTTCGTCGAGTCTCAACTCTCAAGAGCCTCTGGGTCGAAAAACCGTACAGGCGTTCCGCATCGGGCAAAGGCAAAAAAAGACAGCAGGAACCGGTCACGCCGCTCCGTTGTGTCGGCCATCTCACACCCAACACTCGGCCGCATTCGGCCTTGCTTGCGCCGGGGGGAGAGGGAGAGACCCTGACAAATCGCCTGTCCATCTCCTGAGGGTCGTAGGCCATGGTATGCTCTGCCAGCCAAGGTATCTCCAGGTGAGGCTAGCTCCCGCTCACTCAACACCACCGATCCCTTCACCGTCTTTTGACCCTCTCTTTTCCAGGTGCCCGGTACCGCCTCCTCCTTCAGCCTCCAGGAACCTGAGCATTCTCTTTGTTTCTTGAAACAACTCTTGTTCCCCTGTTCGTTTTCTAGCGGCGAGTGCCTACCCGGCCCTCCCTCGCACTCTGGACTGCTGGAGCGGCGGCCGTTTCTAGCGATGTTCTCTACCGCCTCCCGGTTCTTGAGCCACCGGCTCGGGTCAATACCGCCGGAGTGAGTGCTCTTGACGGCGTCAAAATTCTGTCCAAGGTAACTTTCCAAGTAGTCTGTGCTAGCTGTGATTGCATTACATGCATGTCGTCCGCATTGAGAGGGATGGCAGAGAAATGATCAAGACTTGAACACGCCACTGCGATTCAAAACGCCGCTGGGGTATGGAACGTCGATGGAAGAAAAGAAGAAAAAAAGCAGAGGCAGCTAAGTGGCCTATGTCTATCCGTGGTGGTGATGCGAAATTTGGAGCTGAAAACGCTGCGCTGTAGTGCATGAAGGGCCGTGTATTGATTGCATGTGTCGTAAGCCCTTGGCTGCTGCTAGACAGGATACCCTGAGAAAGACAACGAGCTGGTGAGAGTTTGAGAGTCTGTGTGACGACGGGATAGTAGGAGAGGTGGCAGATGCGACGACCGTTCGCACTAGTTGTTGCTGGTCCGGTTTGATGTTGGCAGCTTGCACAATCCTTATCTCTGATTGCTTGGACTGATTGAGCACGGTGCTCTCCCATGTCTACTTTGCCTTATATTGATACTGCGCAGAACAAGGTCACTCGCCGTTGTGGTTCGACTGTAATCTGCGACTGCTGGGCACAACGCAAGGATGCTCCCAACTTCAAAGCCGCACATGGAGTTGGCAAGTACGAGTTTGTGTGCTTTACACACCTGGTTAAAGTATTTCTTGAATAAAAGTCCCCTCTTTCCTCTTTCTACACTGCTGGCCTTTTTATGATGCTGCACCTTGGGCGTGTCTGGTAATGAATTGCCTTTTGTTCGGGACAGGAGAGAGTCGTCATTTGCATTCTTGTATCACCTTGGACTCGGTACTTTTACTGCCGTTGCTAGTGTTGCCGTGGCATTAGTAGTGCGAGTCTCACCTCAGGTTCTCAGAGAACCTCACAGGACGCAGGCACCAGGGCGCAGGCGGCAATCGGCCTGGGCAGGTATCGGAGAAAGCCTCAGGGAATGTGCCCCACCGATTGTCTTTAGCAATCGTCAGCGAACGGGACTTGTCCCAGATCCAACGCAAAATGGTGTGAGATTTTGCATTCCTCTGAGCGTCGTTTTCATGGAGAGCATGCCTCGTCCGAATCTGCTCTTTCCCCTGGATTCGGAAGCGGTGAGGTCATGTTCTGTCGGAGACGGGAGTGCACCGCCTGGGCACAGATTCTGCCATGCATCAATGTTCAATATCAACATCGAATTTAGTTTTGCAGGCACAGGGCAGGAAGGTTGGCAGGTAGCAGGCCGGGAGGGTGGCGGGCAGGCACCAAAGAGGACGGGAGGGAACGCCTTCCCGTCTAAGGTACCTTGTCCGTACCTTCCGTCAATTACGATGAGAGCAGAGGGGCGGCAGGGAGGGCGGCGCCATGTGGAGGGCAGTCGCTGATGTCGTCTCCTCCCTGTATATGGATACCGACCGGAACATTTTTGCAAACTTCTGAATCAGAATATGGATACCTACCACCTAATTACATACCAGCACCTCCCTCAGTGTACTATGTAGTAAGTACCTTTGGTATAGACTCGAGGATTACTCCGTACATTGTATGCTCCTGATCCTTCCGACCTGTCGGGACTCTCGATGGCTTTCTCCTTCCCGTCTCCACCTCAGCCGTCTTGTACTCTTGGTCACAGCACATCAGGTCCTTCCTTCGGTCTCCTTGGCGGAACTTGTCCGGAGAACCATCCGCACGAGCTGAATTTCTTTGGACCTTTCCCCCCTTTGGTTCTCCTGAGCCGCGCCGGGGGTTATATCATACACCACGGAATACTCGATGCGTGCCGATGGCGAGCCGTTAGACGCCTTGCTGCCGACTTTGGCATGGGCTGCTGCATACAGGATCCTTCTTTTTTTGTCCTTCCGCCTCTGCCCGCCCGTTGCACGTTTTCCACAAGCTTCGGTACGACGTGGGCGGCTGACCAGTCCACTGGGATGCAGCAGGATCAGAAACACCAGTCTGTGGCTGACCAACACTTGCGCCCAACGACGAACACTGTCCAGGTCGATTGGCCGGGATATGCGCCAGCCGTTCGGAGATGTAATGCTATGCGATGCGATGCGAATGGCGCACAAGCTTCTTTCCAATACCTATCGAGTTGCAATGGCACCATTGAGTGCCTGTGGACACAATAAGGTAGCCCTTGGCCACGAATCGGGGTTTGGAACTCTGCTGATTGGCCGTGCGCGCGCGCCATTTCCCTTGCCGCCTCTGCCATCTCAATTCACAGCAGCGCTTATTATTACTGGCACGAGATGCAAGCCCGCTCCCTTCTTGCCTTCCTGCCTTTCCACTCGTCGTCGGTCCTCCACCTTGGCAAGTGGGCCTAGATCGGGTCGGCGTGCTACCAGTGCCCACCACCATCACCGCCAAGGCTCCATTCACACTCTCCAAACCTCTCAAGCGTCCGCATCCCCACTTCCTCAACTACACATGCTCCTCTTCCTCCCCCCCATTCCCTCCTCATCCTGTTCTACACCATGCCCCCCGATCGAAGGAACAGAGGGGGCCGGTACGCTAGAGAGGGAGGGCTGCCATGACCGCGGACGGTGACGGCTCAGTGCTCACTGACCCCTCAAACTTCATTATCCAGTTGTGTCGTGATGCGTCTGACTCTCGGCTTACTCGACTTACTCGACAGAAACACCTTTTCGGTTAGCCAGCGGGTACTTACAAGACCTCGACCTTGCATCGAGTTGCCAGTGCCAGCGCCAGTGCCCAGCGCAAGCGCAACAGACCAATCCAAATCAGCTACAGCATGCACATTAATACGGCGCATCGCCTCACATGCCCGGTCGTAGTTGGTCCCAAACGCAGCAAAACACCAGGTCCATCAAGCTCCAGTCGAAAATGTCTCGCCGTCTGCCGATCCAACTTGGCTCCGCCGAGCAATCGCTGCGGGCGGGCTTTGCTTCCACGTCGCCAACGTCGTTTTGCTTCCAGACGACATGTCTCAAAGTAGACTCACAGCCGGCGGCCCCCTTTTTTCTCTTTTTTTTTCATTTTTTTTTTTTTTTTCAATCTCGCCGGCGAGGCATCTCCCTACATACCGTAGGTCTCGCAGGGCCTCGAGAGCTGAGTGAAATACCGGTACTACCTTGTCAACTCGGCCGGCTCTGTCAGACTTTCTACGTGTGAGCTGCCAAAAAAAACCAACCTGTTAGAAAGAAATTCAAACAAGAGCCGTGTCTCTTTGCGCCTGCCTCATGAGGGCCAAAAACTCCGTATTGCATATTCATATATAACACAAGTTGAGCCGTGTACGGATGTGTGTGTTTACTGTCCCGAGGCCAGCCAACCATACACACATCCCCCCCACCACCGAGATCAGTCGGTGGACCCTTGTTTTCCGCCTACTACGGAGGAGGTTGGCAAGCTGGGTCGCTGCCCGCTGGCAAGTCTATCTTCGGTTCGTGATTATGTACGCGCAGACCGTGGAATCCCTGCTCTCGACCCACAACTCGATCTCGCTTCTAGTTCTAGCCTGTCTACACGTGTTGGCGATGTACCGATACCCACTTGTCTGACCGTGTCAATGTGCGCACGGGTCCGAGTTGCTGTCCGGGCACATGGGCTAGCATTTAATGACAGATTGTCAATCTCGCTCCGAGTACCGATATGCTCGAAGGAATGGCCAACACAATAATGCCATTGATACGAGGCTGTGACTATGGTATTGAATCCCAAAATTATTAGACGTGTGTGTTTCTTTAGCTAGCTATGGTTCCTAGAGCTACGGAAACACCCGTGACATAAGAATCCTTGCGTGACTTTCGCCATGATAGCGACAAGCTGGCTAAAGAATATTCTGTTAAAAGACAGTGTATGAACTTCTGGGAATACAGCAAAACCTTACCCGCTTGCTAATTTCTATTATGAAAGGACGCTCGCTTACTTTTGGAAACCTTGACATCTGTACCCTGAATTACAAAACGCCTTGCCCTGGACTTTACCCTGCCAACGCTGTTTGTCTGACCTTGTTGACCTGCGCAACAGACCACGATGGTCGACGGAGAGAACACTGAGGGAAATAGAATGAGCTGGAATCCAAGACCGTTCCAGTCTTCACTCCCCGCTGATCTTAGCATGGCGAAAGTATTTCATTCCCATCCAGGCCACGGAGACCCATACCCAAGCCATGATACTGGTCAAGATGATAAGTGCCGGATAGTAGCCCGTGATGGGTAGCGTCGGATCGTCCTCGAGCTCTGGAGGGGCGTACGGGGTCGTACCAACATCCCACGCCCAACTCCATACCCCGAAGACTGACCCCATGCCCATAACAAACACGAGCCCCGTCACGATCAAGACAACCCAACCCCACCATTCCGTGTCCGAGTAGTCGATTTCGGCGTCGTTTGGCGGCAATGCGGTGGTCGACAAGCCGCTGTACGAAAGCGGTGATTTCGCCTGCAGTATAGACTGCTGCCGAGGCCGGGTGCCAAAGTATGATTCGGAGCCCGACGAGAGCGATGAGCCGGGCTGTAGGTGCGACGGTGTGTGGTTCGGTATATGCAAAACATCGTCTTCGTCCGTCGTAGATGTGTACGATATTGTGGGGCTCGTGATGGTGGACTCTGTCTCATTTGGTTGTCCAGAATTCGTCAGAGAAGATACTGAGGATTCGACCAGGCTCGACCTGCTCGCATATCCATCCATTGAAGGCCGCGGTGTCAGGTCCGCAATGTTTAGCCCAAGAGGGTCGTGTTCAAAAGCTGCCGCAAGCGATCGGGACGCAGCGCCGTCCTCCATGTCGTGGGAGACGGTATGTGAGGTATTGATGGTAAGCTGCTTCGCCTCTTTGCGCTCCCGTTGCGCGCCTCTTCCCAGTAGGGCCACCTTCCTAAGGGAACCCTTCCTTCGCCGAGACTTTTGTTGCTGCTGCTGCTGCTGGATGACGGTCGACATGGATGTCGGCGGGGGCCGCGAAGTATTGTCCTCGGCTTCTTGGTAACGCTGCTGCTGCTTCCCATCGGAATGGGAGCGCATAAAGGGGAGTTTGGAAAGGAAGTTTGCGCCGGAAGAGGTGCGTCGGTGGGGGGCCGTTGGCTGCGGCTGTTGCTGCTGATATTGATGCTTTGTAAGTGAGACCGACTTTGGCGACACAGGTATTGCTGCCGATCGGTCGTTCATCGCATACGTGCGACCCTCGGCGCCATTGTCGCCGCCAGCCGTAGTATGGTCCATTGCATTTGTTCAGGTATTCGAACTGCGATAATCCCTTATCGTCCCGTCGGAAAAGTGGATCAAACCGAGAGGCATGGGTGGGGAAGAGTCTCACGTCAAAGGCATGGGACCGTGTACGAGTCGGGCCGCGACACTGACGCCCACTCTACCAAAAATGCGCAGTGAAGGGGGGAGAAAGAGGTTGAGGTTCAGTTCAAGTCAATCGTTGATAATTCTGGATTTGATTGTGAAATTTGTCACAGCCACGGAGAGCTCAGGTTGGCGATTTGGATTGACGTGGTCGAGGACTGAGCGGGCTAACTGCAAAGAGGTAAAAGGCGTAGGACCCTGCATTGTGACGTGGGTCGTGGAAAGGCACGTCGCAAAGTCACTGCCGCTACCTCTGGGGACCATTCCATGGTTTGATTCGGTGCCAAGGTGCCTAGAGAGGTAGGTAGGACTAGGTAGGTAGGTAGTGACTGTGTGGAAGGAGGCTAAGTGGTTTAAAGCAACAAGATAGGTATGAATACGGAGAGGTAACGAGGAAAGCGGGTGGTGGTGCGCCCCTGGCATATTTTCCCATTGGGCCAATTCCCGGAGTAGTAGCATATTCTCCCCTGAACAGATGCATTTAGACCATTTCAGTTTGTGGGGGACGTCGTGGGGCGAACCTGGAGACAGATCTCCGTCGTCCCTTCTTTGGCCGGCGTTTTTACCGGGCTAGCAGTGACACCGACTGGAATGTCAACCTTCCCAACCTGGAGACTCGTACTGTCGATGATTGCACGTCTCGTCCCATCTCTTCCTGGTGCTTCTTTGCCTCGCCCACCTACCTTATCCTGCGACCTCTAGCCCCCCGGAGCAACGCACAATGCATGCCGGTGATTGTCGGACACCACCGCCATTGATCCTGTTGCTGACGCCGTCCCTGCTTGTCTTTTTTTCCCAGCGAGGAACGTCGTTGGGAAGAAAATAGTTCCATGGCTTCCAGCCCTGCCACAGGCCAACCCTCCTCCGCCCCTCTGCGACCTGCCACCCCACCGAACCCCCAAAGCGGTAACGGCAGAAGTGATAACACCTCGTCAACCCATGTCGTCTGTGGCCCTCCGCAACTCGCCTTTCCATCTATCAACATCAACGACGAAGCCACCGAAGTGGTCGCGGCAGTGGACGAGGACGGCCGTCATCCCCGCACCTCCAGTTCCCCTGGTGTAGCATCGACACACATAGGCAGCCCTGGACTTCTCGCGCCCGCCAACCTGAAACCCGGCTTGCTTCGTCCAGACTTCCCACCAGCTGCAGACATGGCCGAAGACGACCCTCCTTCTGCTGGGGGCTCGACCGTCCCGAGCCCCTTCAACTTTCAGACGCAAGTCATCTCGACCTCGCCTGTCAAGTCGGTATGTCCAGATACACCATTGCGATAATGATTCGCGCCCCTTCCACCTCCTCAACTAGCCAATTGATCGCTGACATTGGCGGCTCGCAGAACATTGGCCAGCGCCGCGGCCATCGATACAAGCATAGTTCCATTTCCACCCAACACCAGATCTTCCAAGAGCCTCCCCAGCGACCGCCGCCTGTTCTGCCAGCCTCCCTGCCTGTGCCAACCGTTCGAGAAGCATGGAAAAGTATGTCGAAGGACCAGCGCGTCAGGCTCTATTGGAGCTTATGCCACTTGGCTGTCGCGTCTTGGCTCTTCTTCATTTCCGAGGGCTCCGTTGCCATGATGGCACTCTCCCACCTAGTTTTCTTTGACGCCGGTAGCGCAGCAGTATGCGTCGCTGTCGATGTTCTAGGCAACTTCGAGGTCTGGCGCCGTAGCAGTATTCGTCATCCCTTTGGTCTCGAGAGAGCTGAGGTTCTCGCCGGCTTCGCTATGTCCATCTTCCTGCTCTTTGGAGGCTTCGATCTCGTGTCGCACAATCTTAAGCACTGGCTGGAAACCAAGGGTGGACATGAACCGCACCACGAACATGCTCACGAGCGTGTCTCGGCCGGAGAAGTGGATTGGGCTGCTTTCGCGGCTATCACAAGCACAGTCATTTCAGCGTATGGTCTTAAGAACCATGCACGCATTGCTAGAATTATGCGTGTGTCGTGGCTAGCCAAGCTACCTACCCACTTCTCCAATATCTTCCACTTCCTGACGGTTTTCTTTTCGAGTCTACTGCTACTATTACCACTTCTATCCATCAAGAGCTATATCTGGCTCGACCGTACACTCTGCGCCGCCATCGCTGCCTCAATGTTTCTTTTCGGCGCCAAGCTGGCCATGGCCCAGGCTATGATGTTGCTCATGTCATACGGCGGCATCGGTGGTAATGAAGGCGTATCATCAGTGGTACGGGAGATCGAGGCCGAACCAGGCGTGGCACGGATCGAGGATGCGCAATTTTGGCAGGTGCACTACGGACTATGCATGGCCAATCTAAAGATCTGTGTCGCCAAAGGTTGTGACGAGGGAGCCATCAGCAAGCTACGCAGTCGCATATCAACCCTGATCCAAAATAGGCTTGGGGAAGGCTACGGACGTGGCACGAGCCTAAGATGGGAGGTTACCTTGCAGACGAGCGTCGAAGCGACCCTTTGATCCAGTGAGGATGACAAATTGTCTTGTAAGGTTCATCGCCAATATCTGCGTTGTACGAATTAGGAGCGAAGCCAAAGCCTCATTGAGAGTGTGTCGGCTTATTTACTTTAGAACAAGAGAGAAATTCCAGTAACACACCAAGAGCGAGAAAAGTCTATTTTTTCAAGAGACCGGAGTCGAGGAGGGTATCCTTCTTATTGTATACCACTTTACACAAAAATACCATAGAGAAACTTGCATGTAGACAGTCTGAGGCCTGCTCTACGCCGCTCACGCGACGAGAAAAAGCGAGGTCAGCAGCACAACGTTGATCTTTGAGACACCCAAACTCCTTTTGCACCCAGGTCATAATGCGTTACAGGTCCAAGATGAGTAGGGCCGGATGGGAATGTCGCCAGATGATGGCCTCATCCCAATCAAAACAGCCCCCAGCGTCCACGCTGCTTCTCATCCTTATTAGGCCTGTTGTTGCTACCCTTCAGCCGCTCTCTCTCGCGGCCCTCAAGCTGCCTCAGGCTCTCCATCTTCTCAAGGACCAACTCGAGCAGATCCTTGCGGCGGATGACTTCGAGGTGCCTCTTGATCTTGGGGTCTTCCTTGGCAAATTTCTCAATATCTTCCTCGGAGAGGTGTCTTCCCAGCCGGAGGTCGAGTTCTCTTGGAAAGTTATAGTAGAACTCCGATAGAAGCTCCACATTGAGGAACAGAACAGCCGTTGACGCGAGCTTGGTAGCTGCCGCATCAAGGAAAACCTCTGGGCAGTAGTACTTGTTCTTGAGGCTGGTGCATTGCTTAGATTTGACAGCCATAAGACGCATCTTGATAATGTCGGCACGGTCCCTGAGGAAAACAGCCTCACGTCCTGGGATCTGTTAGTCACCATCAACAAACACATGAGCAACTAATTCCAACCTACCTCTCTTGAGGAGCGAGGCGCTGAAGCCTCCCGCACCACTACGACTCTCTCCTTCGACCACAACATCACCCTTACGGGCGCGATCGACAAAGTTCATCACTTCTCTAAGCTTTCGTCGGCCGCCGACAACGTCTTCGATGCTCTTGAGGGCGCCTTCGCAGTCCTGGAGCTCCTTCTTCAGGACAACAGCTGAATGATCCCGACCTTGAATCCATTCTCTCTCGTCAATATCAATTTCGAACTTGTAAGGCTTGATGCAGTTCTCAACTTGATCGCTCGTGCTGTAAAACCGCTCATTCAAGATTGTCGACGCAGCTTCGTTGATTGCCTCCCGTGCAAAAGGATGGCTGCTGAAAGTGGAGTGCTTGATCAGACTATCAATGTGTGCCTGAATAGCCGATGCAACCACAGTTGTAGCCAATCTGCCAACGCCAAGTTTTGTCAACGAAGAAGTCGACGCGTCGAGCTGGCGATGCCAGTACAAAGAGTTGGGGTCCGCTTTGGGAAGATCCGCTAAGCTGTCCGGCTCTGGCATCGCAGGGGACAAGTCCTGGATAGGCTTGTTCCAGTACCGGGCCGCCAGAAGGTCGAGAACTTTCTGATCCAGCTCTTGCTTCAGCAGCTGGTGCATCTGTGGACGCCCAAACTCCTCGGTGAATTGCTTGAACGAATGTTTGAAGCCATCGAGGCTTTCCGCCAAGTAAGATTCAGCTGATAGCGGGCGATCGTTGTACTGCACCTTGAACTCATAGGTCGCTTCCTCAAGCTCCTGTTTGATGGCGTCGCTAGTCGTTGCTAGGCTAGCAGACATCGTTTGTTCGAGAACGGTCATGAGTTTCTTACGCAGGTTGATGGTCCCTACGTTAACTCCAGCGCCCTCGCCAAACTCCAGAGGATGTGCCGAGAAGAAGGTGTTCTCGTTCTTTGCGATGACAGTCATCACGCTACCAGATCTCTTGAAAAGGCCAGTCGTTTGCGGGATTTTGGAGACAACACCCACGTAACCCAGCCTCAGCGGAAACTGCTTGTCGCTCAGGATGGCGGCACCGCGAGGAGCGTCCACCAGATCCATCTTGGTTACAACGCCGATGGTCCTTTCGCCTCTAGGGTCCACGCGGCGACTGGCGCGCAATGCGGTTGAATTTGCCAGATCTACGTCCGCGGCGGAGATGGCAAGAATAACGTTGGGAGGCTGAATGTACTTGTCGCATAGCTCCGAAATCTTCTGCTTTAATTCGAGAGGCTGACCCTGACCAACCACCTGAATATACCCGGGCAGATCAATCAGAGACAAATCTGGGACATTTGGCGAGTAGATGGTCAGATGAATGGGATCATCCGACACACATTGAGTGTCCGGCACGGCCAGGTTAAGCTCGGTCAAGGTCCTTTGGATTGAGGAAAAGTCGGTAACGCGTCGTAGACCTAAGTCGGGAAACTCGCCATACTCTGCATCCGACTCGGGCGTATTGACGAGGGTCAGTTCTATGGGCCGGCGCGTGACCATGTTGCTTCCTTTGGGAAGGAATTCGTGGCCGACGAGAGCCTCCAAAACGGAGCTCTTTCCTGACGACTGTGAACCGATCACAACAATTGAAGGGAGCGTCAGGGTGCTCGATTGTCCAACTTGCTGGAGCATGCTCCGAATCTCGATCATCTTCTTCGTCAAAATCATCATCTGGTCGTCATTGGCCACCTCATCGGGTTCTCGCGGGTCGTCCTCCGAGGATTGATCGTAGCCATACGCAGCAGCTGAACCTCCTGCGATAACAGCCGCACCGGCTCTGCTCTGCTTGGGCGGCTCCCCTCCAGATCCTCCTGAACCGCCTCCACCGGTGCCAATGTCTTCGTGGATACGTAAGACCTTTTGCAGCCATTCTGGGGTTTCAATTTGTTCTTTCGTGTTTTCCCACCCGCGCATCGTTTGATCGATGATACCCTTTGCACCTCCAAAGAAAGTAGACGTGGTTTCCGAAATGCCGTCTGCTGTTTTGCTGACCATATCCCAGGCGTTGGTGGTGAGCTCTGTAAATGGCCTGATCAGCAAGGCAACTCATTTTGATGTGAAGGGAAGGACAGTACGGTTAGCCTGGTACTGGATCCAGGCGAGGGTTCCGACAGCTAGACCACCGAACATGGCGGGGATTCTAGCGAACTTTATGACCAGCTTTGGTAGGAAGCGGGCAAAAGACGCATTCCGCACGACAACAGCATTATGGAAGGCATTGCCAGGGAACCACATGCGCCGTTGCGTAGCACGCACTGCGGCATCTGCTCGCTGGAGCCCGCCTGCGGGAAATCGGTGGAAGTGTCGAACGGCTTGGACTGGAGCGCGTCGCGTCAATGGCGAAAGCCCTGCGGCCAAGAGACGTCCGCTCATGCTGCCGGCGAAGCACGGGACGCGTGTGCTAAGAGACAGCGGTAGGTTTTTCGCATGTGAGATGGGAAGTCGAGTAAAAAGGCCAGAGATTCGGGCGTCTGAAGTGAATAGGCGGTGTCGTTGTGGTGATAGTTGACGTGGTTGTCTCCAACGCTTCCGGCCCGACAGGAGACGTGAATATCAGAATTCCGTTGACATGTCACGAATCGGGGACGAATGAGGAACGGCGCCGATGGTAATCAGGCGGGTTCTCGCGGGTTGCATGAAGAGCCCATTTCACTAAGGCAGTATTAGTGGGGACGACATTGACGTACCGTCCATCTTCCCCAAAAGAGGACCAAAGTACGGATACCTCCCTGCTAGCTACCTTACCTTAGGCACTTACCGTGCACATTACTTTAGGCCGAAGCTCATAGCTTGCTCTTATCGCCCCTCGCATAGAACCTTATCGCCTTCGTCATACCCAGACGTACCTCATACAAGACACAGCTCCAATGTCCCTCCGATGGCGCTGGATGTCCAGTCGCACCCAAGAAATTGATTGACTGCGCATGGCCATCCCAGCAGCTGACCAGCTTTGCTTACCTAGGATCCGTATACCGCCCCTGATCAAATGACTCACTGCTATTCTTGTCTCATCCATCCCCAACCCTAAGAAATCACAAAGCCGCTTGGAAGCTTGGAACAACCAGAATCCCGGAAGAAGGCGCAATCGCTGAGAGTCATTCATTAAGATTAACAGCAACACCCTCCACTTCATACAAACGCCCTGCCCATAACTCACATAGAAGGTTTCGTGCTGGCACACGGGCCTTCAGCTCAACCCCCCCCCCCCCCCTTTCCCACGTACCTGACTTGTTCGGTACTCCGTGCTCTGGCATTCATCGAGTAAGAAAGCTGCTACCTCATCCCTATCAACTTGCGCCACCGCCCTGGGGTTTCTGATCGCGCCATAGCTCATCAAACGAATAAATCTGGCCAATACTTTCTTCAGCTTCTCCTATTCGCGAATTCGTTCCTCGCATCTCGTCTCATCCCCGGGGTACTTGTTGCTATTCAAGAAACAATCAAACCAACACCGAAGACAGACGCATCGCTCACGCGACACCTACTCACCTCTTCTCCCAACGCCCTCCTTCTCTATTATCCTCCGCCTGATTCTCGCCTGTCACAGCTCGCCCACAATGTGTCGTTTCCTGGTAGGTACAGTTTTATTGAGCATTGCCGCACAGCAGCTGAATGAGTCCAGGTATATCGGGGAAGCGACGAGATTCTTCTCTCCAAACTAATTCTTGACCCTACGCACTCTATCCTGAAGCAGTCATTTGACTCCAGGCTCAGACTGGTATGTTACTCTGGCAAATGACTTGTAACTTACTGACATATGGCGGCGGCCAAATAGGATACGCGAAGAGGCCAGAACAACGCAGATGGCTTCGGTATCGGCTTCTACACGGATCCCAAGCTTGGCCACGCCCCCTGCCTCTTTACCTCGACAATCCCCGCCTGGAACTGCACCAACCTGCAGCGCATCGCCTCCAAGACTGCCTCTCAACTTATCTTCGCCCACGTACGAGCAACGACCGAGGGATCGCTCAGTGAGGACAACTGCCATCCTTTTTGCCACGGTAGCTTGATGTGGATGCACAACGGCGGTCTTGGGGGTTGGAAGTATATCAAGAGAAGGCTGGGGTCGAGATTAGCCGACAAGTGGTACCTTGGGGTTCAAGGTGGTACAGACAGTGAGTGGGCGTTTGCGCTGTTTCTCGATACTCTCGAAAGGATGGGCATCGACCCGGATTCGCAGCCCGCCCACGGCTTCGGTCCTACAGTGTTAAGAAAGGCCATGCTGAAGACCATCGCCACCATCAACGAATTGATTGATGAAATCCCAGAAAGCACGATTCATGCGGAAAACATCGATACCCGAAGCTTGCTCAACTTCGCTGTCACAGACGGCAAAAGTGTTATCTGTACACGGTACATCAGCAGCGCCACAGATGAAGCTGCAAGTCTGTACTACTCGTCCGGTACTGAATGGGGAACAAGGACATCGGCAGCAACCGACCGGAACTATCAAATGGAACGCCAAGACAAAGGTGCAGATATCGTACTTGTCGCAAGTGAACCGCTGACGTTTGAGAGAGGTATGGTTTGAGGACTCCGTAATGTGGTGTTTGAGCCCGTACTAATCGGAACAGAAAACTGGGTTAATGTTCCTACAAACTCGATTCTGACGATTCATAACCAAACTGTCATGGTTCATCCGATTATTGACAAGTACTACGACCGAAGCCCGTACCACGCCAGATCAAGCGCTTTTGTTCAGACGAAGGGACTCATGGCGAACGAGAAGATTTCGTCACTCCTCAGCCCGGCAGCAACGTCCCTGCCAACCTCCGAGACTTCCAAAAAAAATCTTGGGCCGACTATTCCTTTCAGTGTCTCTCGCAGCCACACCCCTGAGCCTACATATGTCCGCAAATCACGGTCTCCCAGCCAGCTTCACGAAGTATCAACGCCGGCAGACTCCAGGTCCATCATTACCATTTCAAGCGCGCAAACCAACACATCAAAGCCTCCGGTTCAGGGAAATATCAAGGTGAAACGGGCGGCGCTAGAGCAGGCTGCTCCCAATGCCGACAGCGACATAGACTCACTGCTGCCTGCCGAAGATCAGAGTCAGAGCAGAACAGAGTTTGGCCATCCTAACAAGTTGTCGAGATTCTTTCCTGAGTTGACCATGACCTAGCGGCTTGGAAGAATGAAAAGGTTACGCTAGCAACTTCCAAGGCAAAGCTATGTGCGCGCCTCGTGGCTGCGGATGAGTCCAGCCGTTGTAAAGTAGTTATGATTGCCAATGGGCGGGGTGTATTGGAGCACGATTCTGTATAATTAGGGCTGGGAAAATCAATGTCCAGAAGAGAAAATTCCATCAATAAACCAAAGCATCTAGGAATTCGGCCTGTGGTGGGTCATGGGATCCTGCCGCCTCGTGATGCTTGCTCTCCGATTCAACTGTTATGTACCATCCGGGCTTCCGGAAGTGGCACCTTAGGTGCCGAGCATGAGGTCCGATTTGGCGCACACCGCATTTCGCCTATGAACTTGCTGGGGATCGACGGGGCATAGCGAGTAGGTTCGCTCCACACGGGTTGGACTCAGGTATTCAATGGCTTTGATACGGTTCGTACTCTCTACAACCACTCTGATTGGCATTTGACAGCGGCGATGGATGCCCTACTTCTCTTGATGCCTGTCTAATGCGAATTTATGATGCTTGGAAAGATACTGCTCAAGGTTCGAATCCAAGGTCCACATATGCGCCAGAGCTTGAATAAGCTGATTTGGGATGGCAGAACCTGCGTCCAGGTCGACTCTTGTTGTTTGACCGGCTCATTGACGGGAAACAGCACTCACATGGGCTGGCGAAGATCAGCACCTCATGAACCAGTTGTCTCTTATCTGCCTGTCGGTATCGCCAACAAAGACCTTCCATTGGCTTGGGGAGTTCACCGCTAGAGATCTTATCGAGAGACTAATAAAGCCATCATCACTCTTCACTCTACATCACTCACTTTTGACTATGTAGCCACCTCATATACTATCCGGTACATACCCGAGAGACAATTTCTTGTCGTATCACATTGAGACGATCACAAATGGCCTCACCAAGATGTTTTTTCCTAGAGCTCCCTTGCGAGATTCGCCTCGACATCTATACCCACCTCCTCCTCCACCCTCCCCTGGATAGACTCGACTCATCCTTGCCGCACACAAGGCTACATCCCGCAATCCTCGCTGCAAGCCGACAAATCCACGCCGAGGGGATGCCCATCCTCTACTGCAACAACATATTCCTCGCACACGCCAAACTGCTCTCCTCCTTTCCACGCCTGCGATCATGGTATCCGCCCGTCCGGGAACGCTCCGTGCTCCCGCGCATCCGCCGCTTCCACATCCGGGTGCGGCTGGACTGCGATCTGGCGTTCGATGCCGAGGCCGCCACGGCGGCTTTCAGCGGCGTGGATGAGCTCCTCGTCGAAGTGTGGCAGGCCGCCTTCCAAAGTGCGGATCACGGCGCACTATATGTTTTTGAGGGGGTCCGGGGAGTCAAGGCCGTTCGGATCTATGGGAGCATCACAGGATTTGAAGTCTATGTGAGCTGGCTTGAGGGCGTGATGCGCTGGGGCGGTGACCTCGATGGCAAAGATGCTGGTTCTGTTGACATGGCGCCATCTCAAAGTCAAAATCATGAGTTTCACCGCACCGGATGAGGGTTTATGGCATTTCAATTTCCATCACCGAACGTTCAAGATTCGCGAAGCAGCTGGAGTAAAGTCATCGCTCGCTGCCAAGGTATTGCGCAAACGACGGGCTCTCCTGCATTCAAAAAGCTTCACTGAGAATGAGTTTTTATCTCATCTGGATTCAGCGACTCATACGGTGTTTTTTTGATTGAAGCTGGCTGGGAAGCACCAGACATAACAGACAATAGGTGCCTTGCGTTCCGAATTCTCTACCTCAGGTACGGTCAGACTCTCGTTCCATATAACAATGGCGACATCACACCCAGCGGTGACAACACCCAACTCCACTCCACGCCCGCACCTGCTCCTCCCTGGGCAGTCCCCTAGGGTCCACCTGCAGTGGGTCACAGGAACGATTGGAATGGATGAGCTTCCCACCGTCTATCACAGCAACCTCGTTACCGGCCTCCTGGTCACTTGGGCTGCCCCGCCCGCCGCCTTAGGTGCTGTTTCCGCTGTGCTTTTTGCTGCTGGTGGGGCCACTGACCTTTGGCCGCTGGCTGTCCGAAATAGCGCAGCGACGACGCTAACCCCCATGTGGTCGGTCCCATGTCGCAATCCTGCGCACGGCGAGCATCTCATTTACAACTTCTTGCGACCTTTTCCCCCCAAATAGCGTTCACTCAAAAGCATATCAACATCCCCCTCTTCCTCCTGCACACGAACTGAAGCCTGGAGGTCTGCTGGCTGACTACCTGCCTTAGAGAAAGGTTCCGGAGAGAAGGAACGCAAGAACGCTCATAAAGAAGGATCCGGTCGTACAGGAGTTTCAACCACTTTCGGGCAACCTCGATTTCAACAGCTACAGACGAAATGGCACTCGAATTCCTCCCTTTTCTGTCCGCCGTTTTTGGTTGGATCTACTTCCTTTGCTGGTCCGGTTCTTTCTACCCGCAGCCTCTCCTGAATTTCCACAGGAAAACCACGGCTGGTACAACGGTTGACTTTCCCTTGATCAACTGCCTAGGTAAAACATCAGAACACCACGTGGAGAACGCATGTAATCAGGGCACGGCGCTGACAAGAAAACTCACTCTTCCTGCAGGCTTCCTTGCCTACTTTGTCTCCAACGCCGCGTTCTACTACTCCCCCGTCGTCCGCGCCCAGTACGCCGCGCGCAACCACGGCCTCACCCCGACGGTTGCCTTCAACGACATCACCTTTGCCGCCCACGCCCTCCTCCTCTCCTTCATAACCACCTCGCAGTATCTCCCTAAGCTCTGGGGCTTCACGCCCGCGCCGGGTACTAAACCGAGCCGCTTCATTTTGGGCATCGCCTCGGGCTGTATTGTGGGCGTCGCCATCGTGGGGCTCATCGTTGCATCCGCCCCAGGCGATGGAGACCCGGTCACGAGCTGGTGCGCCCTCGATGTCGTCTACGCCGTGTCCTACGTCAAGCTCGTCATCACCCTCATCAAATATACCCCACAAGTCATCACAAACTACCGCAACAAGTCCACCAAGGGCTGGTCCATCTGGCAGATCCTGCTCGACTTCTCCGGCGGCCTCCTCTCCGTCGCGCAGCAGGCAATTGACTCTTACCTGCAGCGCGACTGGTCTGGCATCACTGGCAACCCCGTCAAGTTTGCGCTGGGCAACGTATCCATGGTGTATGACTTGGTCTTTATGACCCAGCACTACGTCTTGTACCGCGGCTCTGACGGTAAGGCCGATGAGAGAGACTCGCTTCTTCGAGCGGATGATGAGGAGCACCAAAGACTAGACTAGACTAGGTTAGAGTTGTCATATATGTATACATTTGGCTGGCAATGCAATCACATTTCAAATCAATACCCTAGGAGACTAGATACCTCGTAAATCATGCACTCAGGCGGCTAGTCTGGCTCAGTTCTTTGCTGGCCTTGTTCAGACGCTTGGAAGCCTGATTGGTCGGCATTATAATGCCTTCACACATATTCAAGCATACCTAGACAAAGCAGTCTAAA
Source organism: Colletotrichum orchidophilum (assembly GCF_001831195.1). Lineage (NCBI taxonomy): Eukaryota > Fungi > Ascomycota > Sordariomycetes > Glomerellales > Glomerellaceae > Colletotrichum > Colletotrichum orchidophilum. The sequence continues at coordinate 40,611 of NW_019173122.1, read as the reverse complement.
CATCTTCTAGGAAGTCTAGGAAACCTAGGAAAAAGCTCTAGCAATTCTAGGAATTCTACCACTACTGTATTTACACCTAGGATCGATGATGTGCAGCTCGTCAGCGAAATGTGACCATACCAACTCGTGTTACAACAACAAAAAAGAGCAAATTCTTTCGAGAAGAAGAAGAAGAAGAAGGAAAGGCTACTGCAAAACAAAAAATAGCAAAAGTAACCAAATAAATTGAGGAATTCCCTAGAAGCCCTTTGTATGCCTATCCTTGAACGCCGTCAGGGGGGGATATGCAAGTCTCTCAACCTCCACCTCTCTACCACAATCGAGAAGATCCCGAACCCAACTTCTTCTCTTGTGCGATCGGCTTTGAGAAGTCTCGCCATCGCTGTCTTTGATTTATTCTTCTAGAACTTTTGTATTCCCCAGCCGTGTATGCGATTTCTTCCGATTTGTGACTCTGGATACTTGTTTCTCATCCTAACAAGCACTGATGCTTTCTCTGGCTATTCAAATTCGAGCCAACTGCTCATGAAGCGACATTTCCATTCGTCTGCATGAAGGCAGGAAGCTTCTTCCAACTCTCCTGGCTAGGAACCTTGACCTTTCCAAAGTCCTCGTCAATGTCCAAGATGATCTTGAGGGCGTTACGGCTGCGGGCAAAGGGGCTGGTGTCGAGATTCTCCTTGAGGGTTGAGATGGCATCACCAACACCCGTGTGAACCTTGGAGCTCTCAGGCTTGCCGGGATAGGGGATGACGTTCTGCAGAACCTCATAGGCGGCAAGGGTGAAACCGAACTGCGGGGACGAACGGAAGATTCTGGCAGGGCCGCCCTTGAAAAAGGCACGGAAACCCTCCTCCTTCCAGATGGTCTTGGCGGCATGACGGAGACCTGTGTAAGTGGCCTCGCCCTTCCGAGCCTCAACCTGAAGGCGTGTCTTGATGACGTCGCAGGGTGTAGTGAGGTAGGCAGCGGGCATACCAGCAATGGCACCAGCAGTAAGCAGCTGGACCACACCCAGCTTCTTAGTGGGAGACTCGCCGAAGAGGTCTTTCTTCAAGTGGCTGTAGGTAGGGAAGTAGATGGCCGAGAAGGGAACATCACGCAACAGGCAAGCGGATGCACCCTTGTAGAGACCAACGAGACCCAAATTGCGCACAATCCACATAGCCGACCTCTTGGGGGCACCCTCAACTGTCTTGGCAACCTCACCCTGAACCTGAAGACGAATCTTGACGATCTCGAGGGGGTTGGTGAAGACCTGTGAAGCAGTTTATTAGCTTTCATCGACTTCTTTTGTCTTGCACCACACTGTGGCGGAGCAGGAATTATACTTACAACTTGGCATGCACCGGCAGTACCACCAGCGAGAATTTCATGGCCAGTCCAGATCTTGCCCTCCTTGTTGGTGAAATGGGTACGAACAAGGTCGTTCACCGTCAACTTGATGGCTTTCTCTGGTGCAACACCAATAAGCTGGGGCACAACACCCGAGTAAAGGCCTCGGGGTCCCTCGTTTCTCCACACCTTCTGGAAGCAATCGATTGAGTTCTTATACAATCTTTCTCCCGGTCTGGCGCTTCTCTGGTTCTGAAGACGGGTCTTGACAAGGTCAATGGGGTAAACCATGAACGCTCCAAAGGCACCCGCGACACTACCCAGACCAAAGTTGTATGCGGATTCCAGAATCGACGAGAGAACTGCCTTAGACGCCCCTGTGCTCTTAGCAAGAACTCGAGAGGTAGCATCGTCGGCCTCGTAGGCAGCGTTTCTCCATGATGGATCGAGGACCTTGGCAAAGTCGCCGAGACCAAGACGGCCAGACGGCTCGTCGAGGCTGGCAAAGTGGAAGAGAATGTCGGCTTCCATGGGGGTGAAGAGGGAAAAGCGAGTGATCTTGGCGGCCTGGTTAAGGAATTCCGTCCTCGTGATCTTGCCGTCAAGGCTTTTGGCGCAAGCGCGGCGCACAATGAGCTCAACCAGATCAATCTCCTTAATCATGTTCTGGAACGCGCGCACGTTGGCGTAGGAAACCTTGCTTCCCAGCGAAATGTTGCAAAGAGTCGACAGATTCTCGAGCAGGTGGTCAGAGAGCTTGTGCTTGGAAGTCTCGCGAATGATGCGCTCGAAGTCCTCGGGGTCAATGAAGCCGTCACCATCCTTGTCGAACAGCTGGAAAGCCTGACGGATGCGCTCACCCTGCAGGCCACGCAGCATCTGGGAGAATTGAGGGTAGTCCATGTGGTGGCGCTTCTTCTTGCTGCCAATGTACAGCTTGGCCCATTCACACTCCCAGTCAAAAGGGATGCTGTCGGGGCCCTTGTTGAGCTCATAGAGCTTGCGGAAGTCCTCATACTTGACATTGCCGGTTCTATCGACATCGAAAAGGCGGAAGGCGATCTCGTACTCGGCGTCGGGCTTGATTAGGAGGTTCTCGAAAGCGGCCCATTCGGAGAGGGTGATCTTGCCGGAGCCTTTGCGGTCGGCGATACCAAAGAGAATGCCGTACTGCTCCCGCTTGATTTTGTGCTGCAGCGTTGAGTTTTAGGGTCAGTAAAATGGCTCGCGTGGTTCATCGGAAGGATATCGGAGCTGGCTTGTGCTCCGGCGACGGGGACAAGTCAGAGGAGCAGAAGCCAAGGTCAGAGTTGAAAAATCGGACTTACGAAGTCTTCGTCCTCGGGCGCAACAGCCTTGGTGAACTCGTCGGGGCCCATGAAGAGCTCTCCTGACGCCTCATCCTTGACAGCATTGGCAACGAATCTCGCCTTGGTCTGCGCGGACAGCTGGACGGGTTCCTCGGCGCCAAGGAGGCTTTCCTTGACAGCCTCCTTGACGGCAGCTGCTTTGCTCATCTTGGGCGGCTTCTGGAATTGAGCTTTTTGGAAGAGAGCTCAAAGTCTTTTGGAGTGCAGGCGCACAGGAGAAATCGTTCGAGAGCTTTCGCTTCCTGGGCCCTGTGCGGGAGAAGAGGAGAAGGTGCGCTCGGTGAAGTGAGGTGATTGTGGCCCTCGAGTGGGTTGTGGGTTGAGTGGGTGCTCTTGCGCGACGAAGGTTGGTGGCAGGTGCAGACGCGATAAGATTGACCTTTAGCCGACGTGGGCCTGGGGACGGGGAAGGAGCCGTTGGCACTCGTGCTGCCGTCTCCAGTATTGGTCCTTACTGATTTTACGGTATGCCCTGAGCATCCGTACAAGGGGGACAAATGGGAGTGTGCAAGCAAGGAGCGGAAGAAGGGGGAGGGAGCCGAGAGAGGGTAGAGGCGAGACTGGGAAAGACCAGGCCGGCTGAAGGGGTTCCAATCTGGGGAACTTCGTCACACACGAACAGTAAAAGGCTTTTTTGCCGCAGCCGGGAACTAGCGACAGCACTTTTTCTTCTTTGGATGTTGCACGCGGCAAAAGGTATGCAGAGAACCTTGAAATGGTTTGGAGGTCTCGGGTCAGGAAAGATGGACTACTAGGTAGGCTTAGGTTCCAATGTACGGATACGGATACCTTGGAATTCCTAAACCACGGATACCTTATGACAAAGTCAGATGGATCGCATCAGGTCAGAGACAGAAAGATAGAGACAGAGGTATCCAAGACAAGCCAGAAACAGCGGGAGAACCTGAGTCAATTCCAAGGCCGGTGCCCGTTTTTCGGAATCGCCAGCCATCTGGCGTAATAATTATTTTTTCCCCTTCCCTTCAGCTCCACGCGGGAGTCAGGAACACGCGCCGGATCATTGTTGGCCCCTTCAAAAACCCCTGCACATTGGTCCGATAAGAAATGCGATAAGACACGAGCAGGGTCATTGCCGATTGTGATCCAGGAGTAGGTAGGAGCCTTCCATGGCTGATGAAGGAGAGCGCCATCGAACTGCCACATGCACATGCAGACACACCAGCTGGGACGCACATGTGCACCACTTGCCCTGCAGCGTCCGCGTGGTTGTTCAAGCTCGCTCTCGGGGTTCTGACCGCCTCGGCCCTGTCTGTCGTCGCTGCCGCCGTCCCGAGTCTGCAGAGCTGTAGCCCTGAACTCTGGGCATTCTCCTCTCTTCCTTCCTTTCTTCTTCTTCTTCTACTAACTGTCTTCCAAATCGCCGGGTTTGAATTCCAAATCCTCCACGTTTGTATTATTCTCATGTTCTTGTCAATCTTCAATACCACAACTAGGGAGGTTTGACGCTGTCCTCTATAGTCCTTATGCGAGGGATGCAGGAGGGTCCAGTGCGGTTTGCGCAAATGACCACCATTGGGCCATCTGATCACTTCAATCTGTCTTACGCTCCCACATGAAATCGGACGCGACCGGGACATTTGACCCAAATGACGGGGACCAGGGTGCGAGACCCGACGAGCCCGTTCCTCCGATTGCCATCGATTCGTGCGCATGAACCTCGGACAAGTGGATCCCGGACCCGCTCCGAACTTGCCGACGACCAGACAGAAGTCAGAATACCTGATGGAATCTTGGAATCGACACCGAGGGGACGTGGGTGTTAATACGTGGACTGGCTGTTGGAATTTGGATGGCGGACACTGGGGTAACACTTGTCTACTCTGTCCGGGGATTTATCACCTTTTTTATCCTGCCGCACTGCCACCGCATGGTAAGCTTTCCCCTATAATTATTCGTACAGTACGGTGGGTCCGGGCGCTTCCAATCCCCAACCCCCGAAGACTCCAACAGACTACCTATGCGGGGAGAAGTCAGCCTAGTCTCAGGTAAGTCCTGAAGGCTAGGTATAGGTTTATAGGTAGACTCAGAGAATGATCCTTTGCAGGGGGTTCCACGGAAATCCAGGCCGAAGCCCAAGATCTGGGGCCAGCCTGTAGCTCCCGTACTTCCCGTTCTCTGAACCGCTCAAATCTACTGCCGCAGTTTCACTCCGATACACGCGCACCAACGGAGATTATACACCTCCACCGGGGTTTCATACGTCAGCGTAATACTTACTAACAAACTTTACTAACATTAATAACAACCCTATAAAATCGTAGTATTTAAATTTATAAAAAAATAATATAATAAAATAAAAATAAGTATCTTTTTTTATTTTATAATAATATTTAATTTAATTTTAATTATTATAAAATTAATAAAGAAAATAGTAAAATATATATAAATAAAAGGTTCGGTATTTAAAAAAAAAATATCGGCTTTTAAATTTAAAAGTATTATTTTTAGATTAGTTATAGAAATTAAGTAAAGAAGATAGAATTAGTACTTATAGTGGACCCTCCTTGTCAATTCACTGCGCTAACGTATGAAACCCCGGTGGAGGTGTAGGCCTTTTCCATTTAGGATGTGAGGCGGCGTTAATCATCCAGGGAAGAGACCTCGAGTGGAGGCCATCTGCTGCATAGGGAACCAAGCCCGAAGCTCCCAAGGATCCCAGCTCCCTTCGCCCTATTCTAGCCCTGCTTTACTCGTCCAAGTTGCGAGGCTTCTGATTCTTGCCATTGCCGCCTCGAGAATTGACTTCCATGCCGGTTCAAAACGGCCGAGCGGCCCCGATAAATCCCACGCAGTCACCAAACCCCACGCCGTCCCCAGCCTGCCCGCTCATGCGCACACCGTCACCGTCCAGCAAGTACGTCCTGTCTTGACCATTAGACGTTTTCCACCCGACCTTGCCACCCTTGGTCATCTCAAGCAGACATCCGTGCTCGTCATCGCCAGCTCCTGACACCGTCCCAGTCGCCAAAACATCGCCAGTATTGAGGTTGCATCCGTTGATCGTTTGCTGAGCCACGAGATCGCGGAACGTCCAGTACATCCAGCCGAGCTGCGCCCTGCACACCATGGTAGCCCCATCACCAGTCAATATTTCAGCCTTCAACGCAATGCTATAGCTCGTTTTCTCCTTCTTGTCCAATAAGTACGACTGCGTAGGTATATCCTTCGGAGGCGGCTGGGTCGCAAACGGTTCGAGTGCTTCGAGTGTGACCACTTCGACGTGATTCGCCGTTAACAAGCACCCTTTCAACTCCCAGAAGAGAGGAACGTCTGACTTACCCCATGGACTAATAGACGTCCCGAACGACTTTCCATTCATTGGTCCCAAAGGACTCATCTCGAGCCCTTGGATATCGCGAGCTGTTTGCCATTAGTTCAACAGCCAAGCCTTTCGAGGGGATATGGGGGTTTGGAATTCACCGCTCCAATCGTTCAGTAGGACGAGACCAAAAATGTGCTCGTCGGCATCTGTCACGGCTACACGGTCTCCGAGCTGCGTCGACTTGCCAATAATGCAAGCTACCTCGAGCTCGTAGTCGAGCGCCCTGGAAGGGCCGAAACCAATACTCTCCCCATCGCGATATTGCCCGTACGGCCGTGTAATCTTCGTCCCCGAAAGGACAATTGAAGAGGGCCGTCCACTGTAGCCGATTGGAAAGTATGGTGCTGCAGGTGGCATGGAGGCTTTGCCCACGACTGCCTCTGATGCGTTCAAGAGATGTTCTTTGGAGCACGAGAAGTCGGTGAATCCACCTACTTTGATCGGCAGGTGCAACTTGACCTCGTCGATCGATACGCCATATTTGGAGAGTGTCGCTTCGTCGGACAGGGCTTGTTGGATGTTCCTTCGAAGGCTCCTGAGCTCGGTTTTCTCTAAAGCCGCCAAGTCATTGAGCGTCGGCTTCGGCTGCCGTTAGCATTCACATGCGATTGACGGAAACGAGAGGCCAGACCTGAGATAAGGCGGACTTGATCTCGGCGGACGTTCCGAGACCCAAAGCATTGAGGAATACGACTGAGTCCCCTATTCTTGTGACTACACTTTTCGCATGGTTCGCGTCACTAGCGATCCCGTAGGGAATGTTGGCAATAGAGAAATGCTCGGAGAAGCTCATGATGGCAAAGAAGTTCGATCAACGGTTCGCTCCACGGAATTTGGTTAGGCTTAGAGATGGCTTCCTTGCGTCACAGCAGGCTACATTTCTTTTACACTTTCATGATGAAGCAGCTCTTGGAGCTCTTTCTTTGCTTGCTCCGACAATCCTGAGGCCCCTCTTTTCCCCACCCCCACCCCCGCCCCCACCGGCCCCGGATTTTAACCCTGGCCCACCAACTTGGGATGCTCGGTTCGACAACCAAAGGACCTGCAAGATCATGGTGGAGAGTAGGACACAATACACACCGGCAGGAGCATTCACGCATTGTGCAGCTAGCTTCATTTGGCTTCACTTCACTTCTGCGGAATCACGGGCAAAGTAACATAATTCTCGAGGCTTTGGCCGAAGTGAATGTTGTTCAATCCGGCAAATTTGGACGCAGGCCTCGAAAAAGAGGTGGTCAGTCTCTGGTTCTCGCGAAAAGCATTGGGCAAAGTTGAACTCACCTGTCAACTTCGGAGCAGTGCTGGAAAATGCCACTGCCTTGGGTGTCACCGCTGCTGACTTCGAAAACGATCTTGCCGCCCTTGTCGACAACGACATTTGTTGGCCAGATTTCGACGTCTACGCCATAGACCTCCCCAGCCTTGACTGGCTGAACGTCGGTGGAGAGGTACTCTCTATACGGCAACCAGGACTTGTGCTTAGGGCTCTCCTCGTGAACCTTGCGATTGCTCACTCTGAGCCAACCCTTGACGAGCGGCACGGGGTCTCCAGCTGTTCCGGTGTAAAACACTTCCTCGCCCGATGGGTCAATGTGACGAAGAGTCACGAAGAGGTCGATATCGGTTTCATTTCCTGAGTTGTCGGGCGTCACTGAGACGTTGAGATGGGCGGTAACGTGGCCTGTGATCTCAGTCTCTTGCTCGAAAGGAGCAGATGTGAAGGAAACAACTTGAGGGTTCTCCAGAGAGCCAAGAGCCTTGTACGAGACTGTCTTTGAATCCTGGCCGGAACCGTTTGTTGTCAGGCCAAGGTCCGGCGCCAAGTAAAACTTGGTGTACTCTGTGCGTGGGATTGGCCAGGCCGTCTCTTCTCTCTTTGGATACGCCTTCTCCTTCTCAGCGTCGTTGAACCCGACGTTGCCCTTTCGCAGAGTGAGCGTCACGGGAGGTACCTTGCCAGGCGTGCTCCAGCCGACTGTGTCTTCGCCCTTCAGGAATGCATCCAGGAAGCTCTTTTGCAGCTCAACCTCCTCGGGGTAGTAGAAGGGGAGGTCGTGACGACCAGTGATGAAACGCAGGTACTTGAGCTGTGAGCCTGCTCCGAGGTAACCCTGTACGTTGCCTCTGAGGTGAAGAAGGATACCGCCCCAGTTGGCTACGCTCAGAACAGGGACCTCAATGTCTTCGAGTTTGTACTCTTTGCTAGCGTAATAGTCGTCATCGCGGAAGCGGTTGGACTCGTTGTCTTTTGTCTGATCCTGACGGTTAGCTACCAAAACGTCTTCAGGCAGGTCACCCTCGATGGTGTCCTCTTGACCCCTGGCTCCAGGGCCGTCGGGAGGAAAGTCCAGCTTAGACCTGTCTTTCCGCCCGTATTGATTGACGAGGACCTGGCGATTCCACCAGAAACCAATGAACTTGTTGGAGTGAATGCCGCCATGGCGGCAGCGGTCGCGGTAGTAATCGGACATCCCCTCCCAGGGGATGATGGCAGCAAGGCCCTTGGGACGCCGAGCGGCAACGCGCCATTGAGAACCTGGAACTCAATGTAAGTAAATGGTCTCATAGAAGGATGCGAGAAGGGAAACAACGCACCAGCGTAGTACGAGATGCCCAACAAGCCGACCTTGCCGTTGGACCAGGCCTGATCTGCGGCCCACTCGACCACGTCGAAGAAACACTCGCTCGTGCCGCGGCTCATGGTATCCAGCAGTCCTGGGCTCTGGCCCAGTCCACGCTCATCGGCGCGGACGATGGCATAGCCCTGACTCGTCCAAAAGACCGGATCGGGCGTCTCCCAGGCCGAGTATTTGGATCTTTGCCCTGGGGCGACCTCGCTGAACGACTTGGGGTAGAATTTGGCGTAGGGTATATCTTTGCCATAAGGTCCGTAGGTCACCAGAACAGGATAGCGTACGGTCTTGTCCGAGGTGAGCGGAAGGTAGACGTTTGCGCGAATGGGGAGCGGCGAGTCCTTGAGGGGGATGGAGACGTTCTTCAGAAAGGTGAGACCGTTTTCCAGGTCCTCGGTGACCTCGAGCAGGTCTCTGATGGGAGGGGTTTTGACAGACATGGTGGTTCAAGTTCAGTGGTTCCTCAAGGTCTCAGGTTGGGGTAATTACCGTTCTCTAGGAGAAAGTATAAGTCTTGGAGGAGCCGTCCTGGGTTTTATTGCGACGGGGTTTGCGGGGCTTCAATTCTTTCACCGACGATGGGATGAATGGAGCGGATGATGCAAGATGCCTCAATGATCGGACCCTCCTCCAAACCTCAACCTGGGTAGGTACCTCGGGTACTTCTCTTCTGCTTTACTCCTCATCGCCCGCCTCCGCCTCCGCCTCCGCCTCCGCCTCCATGTATGGCGTTTGTTGCGCACGGGCGGAACGGTGGGGGAGGGGCTGGCCCCTACCATACGGAGCTAGTACTGTGTTGTTTCTACCATGTCTCGGTACGGGCTCTGGATAGAGCAAGTGAGATAGTGCCCGTTGCATGCGCCATGTCCCCTGACACAGGCAATCACAGCCAGCATACGAAGGAGACAGAGAGGAAATTTTGAATTTCGTGGCATCTTGGCGGTGTTGGAGATAGCTAGCCGTAATTGAGAATATTGCACAGAGTAGATATCATCCGTCACTGTCATGCATCCGTCGCTAACCATCTGGAAAGCTCGTTCAAAGCTTCAAATCTCACCGCCGACCGTGAACCTGAAGTAGTCCTTATTCACTCTTCCACCCGTCGACCTCCAGATCCAATTGGTAACCTGTATGGACTCATGTCAGTCCGCTCACCCACTCTATATGCGTCGCGTGTTGTGGTTGCGCATCTCACTCACCCCATGAAGCCAGCACCCGTTCAACATGACATACACAAAGGCCGACTCGATGCCGTTTGAGCCCCACGGCCTGTCTGCAATATCCAAATTTGTGTTCACCGGCCTGTACGGAGGCACTTGGCGATGCTGGTCGTACCAGCCGGCCGGATTCTCTGCTGCTGGCGATGGCGCGTCCGCATTGCCTCTGGCGAATGCTTCTTCGACCCCTCCAGTGAGACGAATTTGGTAATCGTGGAGATAGTCTTGTTGAATAGTTGTCGTAACGGGGTTCTCTGTGACAGTTGCCGACATTTTGAACAGTCTGCTGTTTTCGCGCATGTATGGTGAAGGGATAAACAAGCTGCACCTGATAAGGCCTGGACAACTTCAACAAGAGGTGGTAAAGATGGCCCAGAGAGTGGGGGATGCCTACCTCAAAATCGACCTGAGGAGGCAGGATGCCGCCTCAATATGCCGACCGTCTACCCGTCCGTAGCCACGGACCCGCGCCTCCCCGATCGATCCACGCCTGTGTCGGAAGTGCGAAGAATAACTTTGGCAAGCGTCGGTTTGGGGAGCTGCCGTCCACCTGATCCCAGTCATCCCGCAAGCAATAGAAGGACCAGCACCCCTGTCCTCCACATTCCGCCCCCTCCAACAACCCGGGGCCTAGCTCAAACGAAGCTTGCGGTCCGCGGACAGCTCTTTGAGTCGCCGATTCATCAGATCTGTCCGAGTCTCCAAGAGTCTAATATGCGTTTGTGTATAGCGAGCTCGGGTCATGTAGATAGCACGGTCTTGCCTCACATCGCATCGCCATTCTGTCACTACTCTTTTAACTTGTCACGTCGCTGTAATCGAGTTGTTTCGTCTCAGTCGAGTTCTCCTCCTCCCTGTTAGTAACTGATCTCACCCTTGACCTCCTCCAGACCATCACCGCAATGGATCCTGCTGTGGAAAAGCTGCTTGTGACGATCGTCGACGGGCGCGCCGAAGTTATTCGCTTCCGACAGGACAACCTCGTTAGTCTTCATCACGAGCTGCGCAAAGAGTCCGCGGCCCTGATTGCCGCCCAGGAGAAGGACACTGGTGCATCAAAGACCGAGATCGAAGCCGAGCACTTCCTGGCGCTAGAAACCGTTCGACACTTCTACGAGTCTCTCAATTTTTCGAAGGAGCTCGAGGCCGAGTATCTGGTCGCTCATGGCAAGGATAACACGAGCAGAAGAACCGGTGCCGGGCTGGTGATCATTAGGCCGACCACTTACACCAGGCTGTTCTCTATTCTGAGTCCACTTGCAGCGGCCTTGGCTGCCGGCTCTGTCGTTGCTCTTGAGGTAGGTCCTGATCATTCGCGACATCGACTCCTCCGTTCACAAGCTGACGAAAAGGCCTACAGCTCGAAGACACATTGTTGCAGCTAGACGCTGTCCTCCGCACCGTACTTACTCACTCCCTCAATCAAAATGCCTTTTGCATCACCAAAAAGACCATAGACGAAACATTGCTGTCGCAAGCAATCTTGGTAGACCAAACCAACACAGCACCCCTGAACACTGGTCGTGTAAATCATCTCGTTTCTGCCAATAGCGCCCGCGCCATCGCCGTAGTCGACCGAACAGCCGACGTAGAGGCCGCCGCCAAGGCGATCACGGCGGCACGCTTCAGCTTCGGCGGCCGATCGCCCTACGCTCCGGACTTGGTCCTTGTCAATGAGTTCATCAAGAAGGAGTTCTTTGAGGCGTGCTCGAAGTACGCCTCGCTTGCATTCGCTCGTGAGACCACAGTGAAGCGTGCGAGTGACAGCGCCAGCGACAAAACGAGGAAGGCCGTGCAGGAGGCCGAGGATAAGCGACTCGCCTCAAGCTTTGGGTCGAAGGACTTTAAACTGGTTGAAATAACGGACAAGTAAGCTGGGATCTAACTCACTTGAAAATGATGAAGATACTTATTCGGTCAGAAACGCTTCTCTCTTGAACATCAAGATTAGCGGGCGTTTTCTGCCTATCACGGCCTCTTCTGGTCTTATAGACTCTATCTACACCCACAAATTCGAGTGAGTTTAACGTCTTTGAACGATATAGATATGCTGCTTATTTGACCAGGGACCCTCTCTTGGCCGCCTACCTCTTTGCCAGCCCCGATGCAGCAAAGTACCTCTCCCAACATCTCCCCGCCCACGTCTCCGTCATCAATCAAATCCCATCGAACCTCCTCCTTGGTCCAGCAGCACCAATTTCTCACGAGGCAGCTTTTACCTTCCGTTACAGTAGAGAAATGTTCTCCGTAGCTCGGCCGCAGTTCGTTGAGAAGCCTGCTGGCGCGCTCGCGAAATTGGAGCAGCTCCTCACCCGCTCCGGCGCCATCACCGCGCAGAGTCTGCATGCCTTAGCCGTCGCACCGCTGCGCCCGACAAACCAGCCCGGTAACAGCAGACTGGGCTTCTTCGAGCAAGGATTTGTGTTGGGTGCTGGTCTGATCATGAGCGTTGTGCTTCCGAGTCTAGCATACGGCACATGGATTGGCGGACGGCGGGTATTTGATTATGCGCTGAAGCTCAGGGGTTGAGCTCCATTTCTAAGCCAGAGTATATTCGTGAACTCGGCAAATCCACAATGTGTATAATATGCCTCAAATATATGCCTTCTACTTTGTGATACTTCATCTGTCGCACAGTATCTTTCACAGTCCCTTTCCAGCAGCCAACTGACCATATTTCCGGCTACACGAGGCCGTAAAATTGCCTCAGACCTGGATCCACACCGCTGGATAGTTCGATGTAGGCCGTAATTAGAACGTCTACAAGGCCGTTAAGAAAATCGCGATTTGGAACCTCGACTGAAGTTGGATGACGTTAATTTCTTGCCTAGATCTTTTGCCCACCTCAAAATCATTATTCTGCAATTTTCCTCGGCTCGGGTTCGGCTCGGGACGTGGGGCGGCTCAAAAGTGGCCGCCGCCGGCCCCATCGGCCCCAGCTTTAGCCCGGGTCTTGGCTCTGCTGTGTATCTCTTACACATCCGAGCCAACCTTACCTGGTGCTGGCCACCCAAGGCCCTTAGCAACAGAGTGTCCCCCGCCCTCAAACCATTTTCCGCACATGAGGCCGCCGTTTGAATTGAATACCTAGTTGGGCGATGGACCTATCTATCCTACGCCCGCCGATTACTTACACCAAACATTGAGTATCATTTCAGTGTTTCACGTCTCTGCAACTGGAAAGGGCTACAGCGGCTTTGAACTCTTGTTAACCTTCGTGAACACAATCTGATACCTTGATATCTCTATATTCACTTGTTCAGCCAGCTCAGACGAGCAAGTTGAAATCTAGACCGCAGTGTCACATCATGGCAGTAGGAAGCAAAGACGAGGGGCCTATGAACCCGGTGTTCCTCTTCTCACACGGATCAACGATGATGCTCGGCGAGGAGAGCAACTCTGCTACTTACTGGAAGAAGTGCGGTGATGAAGCTCTCGCTCGGGGCATTGAGCACGTCGTCATGATGGTAGGCAACTCTCCCTCCTACTGCCTCTTGTGAAACACCACCCCGCCATCTCATGAGAGCAACTCAACTGATTTTGACTACCAGGGAGCCCACTGGGCCACAAACGCCCCCGGCGAAGTCCTCATCTCAGCACACCCCGAGCCCGCAAAGTCGCCAGTTGCCTATGTAAATCCCCAGAAGTATCATCCATACAAACTGAACCCGGACCTCGACTACATCCCCACGGTCCAACAGCACCTCGCCGCTGCGGGTATCCCCTCCAAAACGGACCCGACCTTTGACTGGATCCACGACACCTATCTCGTCCTCATCCGCATGTTCCCCGGCGGCTGCCCACCGACGACTCTCATCTCCATGAACGACTTTTACGACCCGCACTTTCACGTCGCCGTCGGCGCCGCCCTCAGGCCCCTGAGAGCCGCGAAGCACAAGACGCTCTTCATCGGGTCCGGCGGCTCGGTCCACAACCTCTACCGAAACAACTGGGCTCCCATGCTCAAGTTCCGGGACAACTTTGCCCAACCCAACCCGCCGGAGCCCTGGGCGCTGGATTTCCGCCAAGAAGTCATCGACACCTTTTGCCCAGCGTACGAGGAGGACGTCCCCATGGATCAGGCCGTCTATGGGATGACCATCCGTGGCAAAAAGCCGTGCGGCGGGCCGCTATTGAGGCGCAAGGTAACGAGCCTGATGAAGCATCCCATGTATCGCGAGGCGCATGCCACGGATGATCACTTCATGGCCACCATGTTCATTGGAGGCTTGTGTGGAGGACGGGGCGATGAAGCAATGAAGGCTGAAATGGGAGCTGAGGACTGGGAACTCACCAATATGTGTAACTCACAATTCATTATTGGCAGCTGGCCGGATGCTAAGTGATGACAAGAAGTGGATGAATTTGAGAAATGCTTTTGATGGTATTAGATACAATATGACGTGCTATCCTGGGAGGCCAAGGCCTCGTCGTTGATCGTGTGTAATTCCATCCATACCAACGAGATCCTACTTCAGGTCTCATCTTTTCAAAATAACCGACTCCTTACTAAGAAAGGTCCATGTTGTCCCACTGAAAGTCATCGCCAGCCACGAGGCCACTGAAGAGATCGTCGGCCCCCAGATCCAGTGACCCTCCACCGTTATTCGATGAGCCCCCAAGGCCCAGATCACCACCAACACCACCGAGGCCTAGATCAAGACTGACGTTATCTACAGACATTCCGTCGCCTTGCGCAACATTGGCAGCCGCGGCCGCCATGGCATCATCGAGTGAGCCTGCACCCGCATCTAGGCTCAAGCCAAGATCGTTTTGTAGCATGGTGTCTGCTTGTATGACCTCGGCCTGGGATACGGCCATCTGAGTCTCTACCTTGCGGTACAGTCTGACAACAATTTCGGCCATGTTCATGTCGACCTTCTGTAGTTTTTTACATTCCTCGGCATCTGACTTCAGAACCTCTCGTAGAGTAAGCTTTCTCTGAACGGGTGCCGGCACATTGCCCGAATTGTCGATAAAGTTGATCGGACCTGATGGCATGTTCACAACGTCGGGCGCGCAAACCAATGCTGTCGCCACATCGTAGATGATGCTCCCGCTGCCCGTTTCTGTTTGTTGTCTGACATCTTCGTAGAGGAGCTGAAGCAGACGTTTCGCACCAAGAAGTTTCATTGCCACCAGCATCTGTCGATGGGTATACGCGGGAGGCATCCTATCCATTGTCGGGTGAATGCTCCACTGCACCAATTGCTGTAGCGTCTGCCGGATAGAATTAGAGAAGCCTCCCATTGACCAAGCATCGAGTTCGGTGTGGTCGGCAGCCCCTGTTCTCCTGGATAGTGGAATACTGTCTTTGATTGCTTTCAAGAGTGGTTCAACCTCTTGGCTCTTGGGATCCGATCGTTGATATGCCCTGAGAGAATGTTCCAGCGGCTTGGCAACTATATTCATCACAGAAGAGAGCATGGCTTGCGCCTCGTTGGATATAGAAGTAGGCGCTAAAACAGAGTTTAGTACTCTGACAACCGCCTTTTGGCAGTCAGAACGCTCAACCCATAATGAATTGGCAAGGTAGGTGATTGCCACCACGAGGGATGGCAGAAGAAACGTATCGACAAGGTCTGCGAACGAGTCAGCGCAAATCAAAGTCGGAGTCTTCCAGGCTTCCCACATTCAATGCCTCCTCGGAGACTCTCTTCGGTCAGGTGTCCTGTGCTGAACGCCAGAACGATATTATGAAAGAGAGTTGACACTAGTAAGTAGAAGTCTTGGGGTGGACAGGACGACATCAGCTCATCGCCCAATCCTCCGGCTTCCGAGTCAAAAAGGCCGTGGATCCACCCATTCAAATGGCCCTTTTCTTGGTCTGATAGCTCTTCCAAGGGCCGGCTTTGGTGGCCGTGGCCCAGCAGTCTTCCCACAAACGAGTCAGACGATATGATGCCCATATCTGATGCCGAAAGGCTGTAACGATATGCGAAAGCCATGACGAGGAGTAGAATTGAGCCAAACTCCTCGTACACAGGCTGGTACTCCCCCTGGTCCTCGTCGTACTTCCAATTGTCCAGAAGATCGCATAGAGGGTGAAGAATCGTTGCAGGCTTCTCGAACATCAACATGACATCCAGAGACAATGGCTTCTGAGCCAATTGGCCACACAAGAGTTTCAGGGACATGGTCTCCTTATTCCTACAAAGCTGCCCCAGAACCTGGAAAAGGTCAGCATCAGACGGCGTTTGTGAGCACCGAGAACCGACCTCTGTCAAAGCTTGGCACACGGCGCCGGCGTTTCCATCTTTACTGTCTAGCTCACCGATCAGGGCCTGCATTCTCTCCGGATCTGCAAGGCATTCTGCAACGAGGTTTTCTTTGACGTATCTTCCGCCTGCTGGGAGGGACTGATAGGGTGTTTCTCCCAAAAGAGTCTCAATGCTGCTTTCGCGCACCAGGCCATGAAGACAGCAAGCCCAGCAAAAGTCTTCTCGAACCGAATCTGTAAAGGGGTTGCCGCTTCTGGTTTCATCGAACATTGATGACAGAGTGGGGAATGTGGTAGTGTCGACGCGACTGAGAGCTTCTGTGATGCAGTATTCTGCATTTACTGGGCCATACATATGCTTGCTCAGACTTTCAATCAGAATAGGCAGTTTGTTCATTAGGAACGAGCGCAAGAGATGCGCAGCTTGATTGCCTTCATTGCGGGAGGCGGCATTGGCTAGTACGTCAAAGGAGACAAGGATGAGATCAACGGTTGTTGATTGTACATCGCCCTACAATTGTCAGACGGTGTGCGCATTGCATCTACACAAACGCGAAACGAATAGACTTACCTGGTACCTATTGTTCAAGTAGTTGAAGATGGCCAGATCATCGATTAATGGCCGGCCAACTAGCTATTGCGCCCCTTGTCAGCACCCCTGCCGATGCACAGCCTCAGTCAACTTACTGCAGCATTGAGATATATGTAAAGACCAGCTCTGGAGTTGACAATTGGTAGTTCGGAAACGACAAAGTTCTCGAGCGCTACCGTAGAATCAAACAGGTCCTCGATCTCGGCATTCGACTTGTTCTTCTGCTCGTCGACAGGCTCAAAGCCTGCTAGCGTACTCGTTCGGAACATATCGAGGCGAGTCGCGATAGGGCCAGCACTTTGCATGATAGTCGGGACGAAGTTTGCGAGGCTTTCGGATAATGCCTTTCTGATTTCTTGTTCAAGATTAGCTAACCGTGCAATCGCCGCAGCACAAGGCACCTACCTTGGGCTTCAGGTTTACTCAAAGCCTTGAGAACGACCTGGTTTTCGCACACCCCGAGAAGCAAAGCCACGAACGCGGCACGCGCCGATTCCATCTCTTCTCTCACCTGGCTGTTGTGAAGCTGCCCCATAACGTCAACCGTGAAGGCTGTGGCGGCGTCTGTGAATAGCGCAATCCACTTGGCCATGACGTTGGCAATCTCAAGGTCTGTCCCTGTGTTCTGTATTGCGGTCCCTTGCGCCACAGATTTGGTGAGCCTATAGAACATAACCTCCTCGGCCGCATACGAGCTCCCCCACCGCGGGAACTTTATCGTTGCGTTCTCGACATCGGGCAGCTGTGCCGCTTCTCGGGAATGTCCGCGAGAGGTTGAATATTTGTACAAAGCTTTGAGTATAGAAGGCGTGTCGATATACTTAAGGCCAAAGAGGACCTGGAGATAGCGTGGGATTCGGGGGTCGAGGCTCTCGTGGTTGTGAGGTTGCGGTCGTAGGAAGAGATCGGCAACGGCAACGGGTGGCAATGGATGCTTCGCTTGGAGAAAGGGAACATAGGACTCGAACTTCTCGGGATCTATGCGGTGGGCAAGACTCTTGGCTATGAATTCAGACCATTGCTCGAGTGCGGCGCGTTGGACGCCTCGTACTACGCGACCGTCCATGTTGGTAGTAGGATTGCGGATAGATCTAAGCGTTCGGCAGTCGTTGCTGTCGTCGAGTAAGATGCTGGGCAAAATAAGCAGGGCTCTTTGATCTCGACCGAGTCGTTTGCAGAAGCATACTTCTGCGTTTGCTTGGGTTGATGCACAGCTGCTAAAATATGAATGAGTTTGGGGATGCTATGGTATGGGAAGGCTGGCGCAAATGTGACTGGCTTGGACAACCCCCCAGGTTGCAGTTTGCCGATGTTTGGTCGCGCTGCCCTCCGCTAACTGCGAGGTGTATCCGAAGAGGCCCGTATTTGCCAGGGTAGCACACAGTAGGGTGCATAGGTACCTGAAGTAAGTTTTCGTAGTTCGTCAAGTGCCCTAGGTGCTGCTAGTGCGTCAAGAGACCATGTCGGGCCCTGCCTCAGGGCAGGCATGTTGGTTGAACACGGGCCACACAGCCCGGTATCCTAGTAGGTACCTACCCGCATTGTGCTCTTTAATCACCACAATGGCAACCTCCTGTCACGCATATGAAGATATTGACAGTCACAGTATGCTCACAGGGTAAGTTGGCACGAGTTGCTTTCGCTGTTCATGAATTTGACATTGATTTCTGCTACTGACCGCTATCGCGGAAAGTTGACTATGAACGCTGTGAGCCAGATACCACTTGGTTCTGGAAGCAAGTCGTGTAGCTTTCAGGCTTCCCTCCGGAGTCAAGATGCACTAGCATCAATCAACTCGTCTCCTGACAGGTGCGATATCCGCGGCAAGATGTTGCGCTACGTGGCCGGTGTCTCGTATGGCGCACAAGTCCGCGCGAGTGGCCAGGTTGACTTTCATGACGAGCCAGATCCCGGCATAAAGCTCTGAAGCAGCGAAGCAGCAGATCTGTCACCTGTGCCAACTTAGCCTCGTCATTCGTTCTTCGGCCCCACCGTCTTTTCTCTTCCTCTCTCCCAGGCTGGAGCTTTGAAGCTACCAAAGGACCTGTCTTCTCCCAACCGGGAATGTATGTCAATCGTTTCCATCAAGCCATGTTAGAGAACGCCGATTGCACGTATTGTGTGTATGTGTGGGGGGTGTTGTATAGCTGTCAGCCCAGCAAGATGCGTAATGCGTCGCTGACAAAAAGGGCATGGGTGACGATGGGTACTGTGGATTGGGGGATGTGGGGTTGATTGGGTGTTGATCCAATGTTGGCTAGTTGCTGAACCAGCAAACAGAATTGTCGAAGATCGCTGGCAATTTGGTATTTTACATGTCCATCGAATCGCCGCCATTGGCGAAGCTGAAGCCGCCCTGCTGGGGAGCGGCGTTGGTGCCGAATCCAAAGGTACCGTTGGGGCCGGTGCCCTGGGCCATGCCCTCGTCCGCGTTCTCCTCTTCATCGGAAAAGTACTTCTCGATGATGTTGTACGCCTTCATATAAATTTCCTCATTGGCATTAGTCTGGCACTCATGGATCTTTTCCATGCCACCGCACTCCTCGATAAACAACGCATAGCGGTTGATAGAGTCGGGTCCCTCGCCTGCGGCCTGCTTGTCAAGATCGCCGACCTTGAGTATGTTTTCCAAACCGTCTAGAGCGACCTGGATGATCTTGTTGTCGGGGCAAGCCAAGAGATCGCACAAAGGCTTTATGCAACCTTGAGCGACTAGGTAGCGGATTTGCTCTGGCTTTTGCAGCCCTCCCGAGGTTGCATTGCTGATGGCCCAGCAGGCCTCCTTACGAGTTTTCAGATCGCCGTTCGACAGGAGGTGGATAAGAGGGGGAATGATGTTAGCGTCGATAACCGACTGGATCTGGGCGGAGTTTCCAGCGGTGATGTTGCTAATTGTCCAGCAAGCCTCCTTGCGGATGCCGTCCTTGTTGGAGCTGAGAAGCGAGAGGAGGCAGGGCAAAGAACCACAGTTGATGATCACCTGAGTCTGAACGTCGTCGCCAGTGACGATGTTACCAACCGAACGGAGAGCGGGTGTCTGAACGGAGGTGGACGCATGCATGAGGAGCTCGACAAGGCGACGGGGAATTCCAGCCTCAATGACAGCCTGGATCTTGTCGTTGGATCCGTCGGAGAGGTAGGAGATGGCCCAACACGCGTCGATCAACACTTCGTCGTCCAGGGAGTAGACAAGCTTAGAAAGCACAGGGAGGGCGGGGGCGATCTGTGGACATGGTCAGCATCGGGCAGCCGCGGAGACAGAATATATCAAACTTACAGTATTCCAATCGGGCTGAGGAGTCTTGCCTCTGCAGAAATTGCTGAGTGTCCAGGTAGCGTTGCGGAGCATGCTAAGCTTACGGCTGTCGCCGAGAAGGGCCAGGAGAGGCTTCAAGGCACCGCAGCTGAGGACGTAGTCGCGGCAGTGAGGGCTATCACCGGCAATGTTGCCCAGAGCCCAAACGGCCTGTTCACGCACGTCGGGCTCAGGGCTGGCCAAGAGCTCGACGAAGATTGGGACTGCACCAGCCTCGATGACAACCTGAGTTTGCGTGGCGGATCCGGAAGCGATGTTGGTCAACGCCCAGGCGGCCTCGAATTGAACGAGGGTGTGGGGCGATCGGAGGAACTCTACGAAGCGGCTGACGACACCAGTCTTGATGACCTCCTCGATAGGAGGGTTGCGCTCCTTGGACAACAGCTTCCGGAACTTGGTAGTCGCTTGGATCTGGAGGTCGATCTGGTCTGAGAAGACACCCTGGACCATCTGGGGGAGGTCCTCATTAAGCTGAGCATGATTAGCACGGATGTTCTGAGGGAGAAAGGGGGCTATAGTTCATGATGAACCAGCTCGAGCAGCTTGTGGGTGCGTGGTTTGACTGGAGCTCTTCGCGCGAGCTTGAGGCTCGATGCAAAGAGGGACCGACTCGCGCGAAAAGGGAAGTGGGGCAGCGGCAAGGCGCCCTGGCAACAGGAGGGGGGAGGAAATAAGACGAAAGATGCAACAGTATTGGCGGGGTTCAAACAAAGAAGAGTCGGACGCCGTGATTGCGCAAGAACGGAACAAAACTCACCTGGGATTCAGTAGGAGCGGTGTCATCGTCGCTGTCGGGAGCGGCTCCGAGGGAAGCGCCGGGCCTGTTTTCGCCAGAGCCAATGCCACGACGTTTGGCCAAGTTCTCCTCTCTCTTCGCCTTGCGGATCTCGACCTGCTGCTCCTCTCTGCGACGGCGGAGCTCCTCGGGCTTGAAGGTACTCTTCGCCTTGAAGTTGGTACGGCGATGTTCGGGGATGTATCGATCAGCCATCTTTGCGGCTACGTGGGTTGAGGTGACGGTTGGATGGTGTGTTCTTGCCGCCCGTCAGGAGGAGGAGGAGGAGGAGGAGGAGGAGGGGAAAAGGCAATATTTGGTCGCCAATAGATCTGAGTAAGGCGTCAAGTGAGGAATGGTCTCTATCGAGACTCTATCGAGATGGGTCTTCTGGATCGTGTCGCGCAAAAGTCAAAAGGAGGGTAAGAGTTGCGCGGGTTGGGAGAAAAAATCCTGAAATGGTTGTCAGGTCGCTGGGAGAAAAGTTGTGATGATGGGGGGGGGAAGATGAAGGAAACTGAGAGTCAGGGGGGATGAAGCGAGAGAGCGGGTCGAAGAAATGGAAAGTGCAGGGCCCTGCCAGAACCGAATGGGGAGTAGGTACGTACCGAATACTTTCGTCTTGCCCTGTCTTGTAATTGAATCAAGGTACCAACTACGGCTGTTGCTTGGGAGGTGCCGGTGGCTGAAAGCGAAGTGGCTAATTTTTTTTTGCTCTGGCTCCTGTTGGAGGGAGCATCTCAGATTCAGCAGCAGCGGTTACTAGTGTGCCAGGGACGATAGGCAACCTCCCGGCACCTCAGGTCCACTGGTTTTTAGGACGGTACCTACCTGGTCCCATTCCATGCCCTGGGTACAGAGCTGGTTCTGCGGCCATTCAATAGCTGAGGCTGAAGGAAAGGGCTTAAATCAGTAGAGAGGAGAGAATTCTGGTATGAGGTCGCTGCACCACCTTGACTTTTGTCGGCGTCGTTGAGCCTGGTTCCCCGGGGGATTATGTCACTGATTGCTAGCAAGGTACTTCAATCTGCTCTCCCCTCTGGTTACCAACAAGGGTCTCAGGTGTGCTTTCTGGTAAGGGCTCATCCACCCGGCGTCAACATCTGACAGCGGCAGCCAGGTGTCAATGTGCTTAGGTAAGGTGAATAGCTGAAAGCCCCTCCGTACCTTGGTCCAGGTAGGTACCCACGTACCCTAGGCACCTGCCATAAGGAACCCATGCAGGTAGGGGGCGCCGGGTGCCTCCCCCTCTTCCCGGGCGACCTGATATGCCTATAGACAAAGACCGCACAGGTACCCGCGTAAAGTGACTTTCATTTTGGCGGGGCAAGACGCGCCTTTGAGCCGCAGCTCTCAAGGTGTAAGACGCGTCAAACGGCCAGCAAATCGAAGTGCATCTGCAGCCCAAAAATACCAAACACGGAGTCAGACCTTGGGAAGTCGTAAGGACCCTCTGCGTTCTACGAGACCGGCAAACGACGGTATATGTCGTCTCAACTGTCTTTCCAGACTTCTCCCTCCATTGGCTTCGACAATGGCGGAGACCGAGGCCAAAGAAGTAATGGATCTACCAAAGGGCTATACGCCCCTGAGCGATATCTTGGAAGAGAAGGCCTTGCCTAGAGGCCTTGTGGATGTCATTGGTCTCGTCAAGGGCTTTCGTGCCCCTATGACTACTCAGAAAACAGGTAACATTCTCCAAACATTAATAACCCGAGGACGAGCTAATGGTCCTACAGATTATAAGTGTCAACTGACTCTCATTGACTTGTCTCTTTCGAATGATTCTCAGGACGTGGAGATGGCAATTTTCCGTCCGCAAAAAGACATGCCCAACGTCAGCGTGGGTGATGTTGTCGTTGTTCACAGAGCAAAGGTAAGTAGTTGAATTAGCTTGTTTTTCTTCCGAAGACTGTTCTATTTACTGACAGTCAGTCCAGACCAACAGGTGGCAGAGTAATGCTTTATCTCTGTTAAGTAATTTCGAGACAACCCTTCACATCTATCCGGCAAAGAAGATACCCTCTCCTCCTCAACAGACCCCACCCCCCCAAACGCCATCGGCCAAGGACAAAGGGCGAAAGCCAGACGACCTAGAGGGGAAGTATGTCTCCTGGTTGTACCACAACATCGACAAGAGCTCCCTCCCAGACCCCGACGTGTTTCAAATTCAAGTTCAGCAATCACTGAATATAAAGAAAAAGCTGTGCGAGTTGAAAGAAGTTAGGGACCGCAAGTTCCAGGATCTCATCGTCCAGGTTGTTCAAGCCCCATACGACTTCAGTGACAAGGTGAGATTATATGTCTCAGATTATACGGAGAACTCTGCTTTCTTCAACTACGTCAACAAAAGTCAGGACAACTATGGTGGTCGGGATGGAGACCCCTACGGCTACACTTCTGGCAAGCTTCGGAAATCCGACTCGTCTCTCCAGTGGCAGGGGCCTTTTGGAAAGCGAGCCATGCAAATCACTTGCTGGGAACCTCATGCCACTGTCATCCGAGAGAGGGTGAAACAGAATGATTGGGTTCACTTATTGAATGTTCAAATCAAATACGGTTCCGACGGCTACCACCTAGAGGGATATGTTCGCGAAGCCCGGAATGCATTCGGCAACGGGATATGTGTTGATAAGCTGGACTTGTCGGAAGATCCAGAGGATTTGCATCCCAGCGTCAAGAATGCCCTCAGAAGGAAGCGAGACTACGAGAAGCAACTCAAAATCCAGTCCAAAGGAGTGGAGTCCTCGCAGGGAGCAGGCAAAAAACGGCCGCTCGCGGATCAAGCAGAAGAGAAACCTCGGAATTCCAAGCAACGTCGAGCGCGGAAACGAAATCAAGCTGTAGATAAGGAGAAGGGTGAAGATGAGAAGATCGAAGCATCTCCAGACCTCAACAAGCAAGTGGTCTGCGAGAACCACGAACACCCGGCAGTAGACGTGGCTGCCATCCTTGAACCAGCAACACAGGAGTTTACCTTCCAAAACGTGCCCCTTGTCGTCAAACTTCCTTTCCACGACGCAAAATATCGGACCAATGTTCGTGTGGTCGACTTTCACCCACCTCGCATACAGGATTTCGCTTGCGCGCGCAAGCAAAACGAATACGATGCCCTGTCTGACTTCTCTGGTACAGACTCGGAGGATGAAGATGACGAAAAAGAGCATGGCACTCTCGACAACTTTGTGAACGCGAGCGAGCTCATCTGGGAGTGGCGCTTTACTCTCTGTCTCCAGGATGCCGTTACAACCAACGACCCGAAGACGCAGAAGAAGAACCAATTTTGGGTCGTGGTGGACAACATGGACGCCCAGCTCTTGACTGGCCTCGACGCATGCGACTTCCGCGTGAAGCCAGAGGTTTTGGCCCAGTTGCGTGAAAAAATGTTCATTCTCTGGGGAGATCTCGAAGAAAAGAAGGCCAAGAAATTGGCCGAGCATGGCAGCAAGCAAATAGCCAACGTGGGAAAAAAGAAGACTACCGACCGACCCCCAGATTCCGACGAAGAGGGCGCAGCCGGGCCGTTTAAGACGGAGAAGGAGGCCATCTCCAACCGTCCTTTCACCTGCTGTGTACGCCAGTTCGGTATCCAAGTCAAGGAGCCAAATCCCGAGAAGGCGGATGCTGGGCACGGGAAGAGATGGGAGCGGATGTATGGACTTTTCGGAACGAAAATTTTGGGTGTCTAATTACTTGGGTGGGCATAGGAGTTTGGGCATGGGATTATGGAGATTGATGACAAGATGGCAGCAGCAGGCGTCACAGGCGCTAGGACTTGTGCAAATGATGTGTCCCCAATGAAATCGTGTCGTATTAGCTGCTAGAAGAGCTAACCAGTTATCTTTTGTTCCCGTTCTAACGCCTCAAAGTAATGAGCCATCCCAGACAAGCGCTCTCCCATTCGCCATCACACCCAGCATTACCCTACGCGCAAGAGCGATTTAGACACTACCCAGTCTCCTCGCCTCCGACCATCCCGCAAGTGAAGACTAAGCCACACACGGACAGCGCACGAGAGGAAAGCAGGGGGGGCTCGAAGCCATGATCCTTGTATAAACAGAGCAAAAGAACTCAAAGATGTGCCGTGGTTCATCCTCCCGCAATCAGAAAATTGATTCAGTCGCCCAGTATATCGTCGTCATCATTAGTAGCAGGAGGCTCCTCCATGTCAGGCTTCTCTTCCTCCTCTTCCTCCTCCTCCTCCTCGAGTAGCTCCCGCCGTCGCAGATCTTCTTTAGAGCCCTCTTCCGGCTCATGCTCTTCAACTGCTTCTTCTTCCTCTTCCTCTTCATCCTCATCGTCAACGACAATCTCCTCGCTACGGGCGGGCTTTGCGGCAGTGGACTTGGTCGTCGTCGCCTTGGACCTCTGAAGCTTCTTGCCGTACAGGTGATCTCGGACCTTTTTGGGGTCAAGGTAGGCGACTACCTCACTGAAGTTCTTGCCAAGCCTGCTCTGGTTTCGAAGAAGTCGCTTGTGAAGCTTGCCCGCGTATGGGCCTGTCTGATCAAGGACCTTCTGGGCGATAGCGAGGACATATTTGGCCGCCAATTCACAAAGAGCCTTCTCAGACTTGAGCTCAAGTGCCAGCTTCTCTTCTTGAGTCAAGCCTTCGTCTTCGTCCTCCTCCTCGTCAGAGTCGTCGTCGTCCATTGGTTCCTCATCTTCGGCTGGCTCGTTGAGGATCTTCTTTGTCCGTTTGGCATAAACCTTTTCAACGCCATCGTAGATTGCAATGAGCTCGGGCAGAAGCTTGGGCTCAAGCTCGTGTGCCAGCCTCGCTAGTTTCTTGTAGTTTGCATTTCCGCGAGAATCTTCGGTCCAGTTTCGCAAAGAGCCGAAGAGCACGTGGATATCGCATAGAGCACCAGTGGCAAACATACGGATATCGTCGATGATAGCTCGAGACGACAAAGTCTTGATCAGGCCGACGTCATACCTCTTACGCAAAACGGAAACATGATCAACCACAGTGTCGGGTACTTCGGTCTCGCTTTGAATAAGCTTCTGGAAGTTCCGCACCTTCCACATGAAGTAGAACTGAAGACCCTTGATTGCAAATGAGACGACCTCATCCTCCAAGTCATCGATGTCTTCGGTCTGTGGATCAAATGTACCTCGACCAACAATGTTAACGAGTAGCTCGATCGTAGATGACATTGAGTCGGCTGCGCGTCCCTCCGTTTCCAAGACTTCTACACAGTCGGATATGCGAGCAAGCTCACTAATCTTCATTAGCACGCTGGAAAGCGCCTTGAGGTGCTCCTCGGCCAGATTGCCACGCATAGAGAGCTCGCAGGTCTTGTCGAAGCTGCGCAGGGTGTTGATGACGTTCTCCCACAGAACCGCAAGCTTTCCATCAGTCAACTCCTCAAGCTCATCATACTGGCGAGAGTGGAGGAGAGCTGCGGCGGCCTCGGCAACAACTCTCTTGTCATCATGCCTGTTGAATTGAGTGCTGAGCTCATCCAGCAACTTTTCGTACTTGGTCGAGTCTTGCCGTAAAGTTTGGAAAACCTCGAGGTCGAGAAAATGCTCCATCCTGAGAACGATCGTAGCGGTGGATGGGTCAGCACCAAATTTGTTGAGGAGTTGAGGAATAGCTGTCGCTAATTCCAAAGCGGTCTCCTCTTGCGCCTCAGTTACCTCTGGGCGTCCACTCTTCTTTTTATTCTTCTCAATCTCGGCTGCTTGCAGCATCGACATCTTAACTGCGGATGCCAGAACCTCGAGCAGGATGGCTTCCTCGGTGCCCTGTGGCCCAACCGCCTTCTTAAAGGCAGTCTCGGTTGAGGCACCATGTGACTTGGATTTAGACTTTGAACTGACTGTGTGGTCGTACAGCAGGTATCCTGCCAGGAGCTCCCACTGCTTTACATACTGCACTTTTTCGAAAAGGGCCTGGGAGGCAAGTGAAATGCGCGTGTCCGGAACGTTGGCCTGTGTGACATCTGCGGCAATAGCAAGACCTGAGCCATTGTCGTGCTGCTCGCCCTCGACTTGCGCATCAAAGGCCGCGAGGTTCTCCGCTAGGCATTTGATATTGACCCACATACTGCGAGGCGAGTCGTAATCGTCCTCCTCGATTTCGCCGAGTGTCTCTTCGAGGGCTTCCTGCCCACCGAGCTCTTCCATCTTTCCGTCAATAGAATCTTCGACGCAGGAGATGAAAAAGTTGACAACCGCTTTTCTGATCCTTATGTCGCTATCGAAGATGAGTTTACCGATGGAGTCAACCTCATCTGGTTCAAGCATTCCGGTATCCCGTAGTACGTTTATGACAGAGATCGCAGCAACGCGCACGGAAACCTCGGCGTCTTTGGTTGAGATCTCGATGAGACGAGGCCGAAACCGGTCAATGAAGTGGCCCAGTTGTTGAACGTCACGTCTAAAGATGCGTGCCAATTGCCTTAGAACTTCTTGTCGGGTAGAGGCGACAGTATCTGATAGCATCCAGCCGAGGTAACGGAGGTACTCTGGCTGCATGAAAACTGTAGAAAGACCAATGATCCAGGATCCCAAGGATTCGACACATTCCGTCCTGATACGCGGGTCAATATCTCGGTATCTGTGAATGAATGTAGTGTCGAAAAAGTCCTTGATGTGGTTGCCACACAACTCTCTGTTGTCGTTGGCCTCGTCGAGAGTGCGTTGCATTTCTGCCAGCTTCGCCTTATTCTTTCCCCTCTTGGCTTGCGCTACTTGCTGCTCGATTGCAGTGATTCGTGAGTCGAGTGTGTTTGCGACATCGATAAGGCCGTAGACTAGGGAGAGAATAACAGTTGTCGCGGTGTGACGGAAAGGGCGAAGTGACGAGGTCGACATGGATGCTATCCAGCGGACGAGGTTCTCCATCAAGGTGGCGTCGTTGTACAGGACATCTGTCTCGTGAACGCTGCGCACAACGCCCCTGAAAAATCCAGTGAGGAGGTCACGGAAAGCCTTGGTGTTCTTCGCCCTGGAAATGAGGGGATACTCAGTCACTTGCTCCTGTACTCAGTTAGCTAGTTGGTCCGCGGTACAAGGCCATGTCATTTTCTGATGGGAACATGCCTCTTGGAAAAGATCTTGAAGCTCAGTCAGTCGAGCCTGGCAATTATCAGGATCGCGAATGTCGTCTTCAGTGACCTCTAGGTCGCAACCAGAGCACTGCAGCACAAGGTTGACGAGCTCTACAACAGCAAGGGCATCATTGACTTGATATCTGGTCTGCCACTTATCCGCAACCTCGTCCGAGGGCAGTCCCGAACCGAAAACATCGGCTATAGACGTGTCAGATGATGGAATCGGCGAAGACATCCCAGGGCAGCGACTTACCATATAGACCCTCACCTTGCTTGTCGGCGGTGGCGATTCTGACGGATTTCTTCGGCCTCGATGGAAGACTTGCGGAATGACCAGACGGGGCTACGCCGTTGGTCTTTGGTTTCTTGATCGCAGGCTTCTTTACGCGGCTCCCTTGCGATGCGCCTGATCGCTTCTTGGGTCTGGCGCGGGGGCGTTCGTCGTCACTGTCGGCAGCATCGCTCATCGTAGCATCCGACAGAACGTCATCGTCTTCGTTTCCTTCATCGTCATCATCGTGCCTTTTGCGCTTGGGCGCGGTGACTGGCTCTGGGCTAAACTTTTCGGGGGCTCGCACGACGCGTCCAGATCGACGACGCGACGACTCGGGTTCGGGGGAGGCTGTCGCGCTCTCCATAATGTCGCGTAAAGGCGTTGTTTGAGTATCCTCTGAATACCTACAGATGATCGCAGCAATCGGGACAATTATTTCGCGCCGATGAGCGAGGGGCCGAAGGGGTGGCGCATATGAGGAAACTTGTCGCGTTGAGTATGTGCGTTTACGTCGAAGATGTTTAGGTGACGGACTCTCCAATTTCGCGAGTGGCAGACGGACACGGCCGGGTTGGGGTGTGGTGGATCGAGGCGCTGGTCCCTGCCTTGGTGCTGTGCGTTCCTTGGATGATGCAGCTGATTGGCGAATTAGCAATGTCCGCCAGACGCGGAAGGAAGGACAAGACCACGCACCTAACCTGGAAGTCACCTCAGGTATGAGGTGATACGGCGAGATACCTACCTTACCGACCTACTTTACTACCTAAGGTAGTATGTACCGATCAAGGTAAGGTAATTTGCACTTTATTGGGTTCCTTGAGGAGAATACACACGGGCACTTTGGTAAAGCATACCAAATTTGCGGCCGGAGGCTTGCTCATCTACCTTAGAATCCTCATTGAATCTTGGGTAGGTTTCTACCGAGGCCGTGTAAGATAGTCGTGTTCACTCGAGTAAGAGCAAACGAATGCAAGCAACTATATCCATACTTGAGGTTCCTTTGATGGCCTTACTAATACACCTTAGTATTCATTCGTGCAAGCTGAGAATCAGACACTACCTTATATTCTCGCCATTTCCACATCGCACACGTTTCATACAATTCTTTGATAACGCCACATGGTGTCTTGTGTCAAACGACGACGATTCCATTGCATATCAGTCAACATCAATTTCTAATAGCAGCTTGAGTTTTCAGTAAGGACGGGTTTGTACGTGAGGAGACTACAACCGCTTTGCGTACCTAGGTGATGGTACGCTTACTTTCCAGGGATACCGTAAGCTCGCAAGGCGCCTACGGCAGCACAGTGCGAAGACGGAACCATACGCCGGCAAGTAATTGGCGTTCACACTGAATTCCCAGACTTTAGACCCTCCCCTCACGCAAATACCAAATACCAAATACCGTATGCTCGAGCCAATTTTGGGCAAGTAGCAATCTGCCCTAAAGACAGGATATATCGACCCTCAGTGACCAATCCAAATTTGAATCAGATTTTCGGTGCGTTGCCCTCGAGACTTTGTGATCAACAAGAGCCATTTATTTCTAACCTTTGCAGCAGACGAAGAGCAGGCTCAACGATTGAGCATGGCTTGCCAGATTTACTCTCGGAGGCATCTAAACTGAACTCAAACGCACGCCAGCGAAGCAAAGATGCAGTCTCCGTTTCCTAAGTCGTCTTCGGTGGCCGGCGAGGGCGAGATCGTAGCTCAGCTCTTGCCCAACGGTCTGTCAGGTCTCAAGGCCATGTCGTATCAGTATCCTCTGAAACTCATTTCTCCGACACCGGCTGCCGACCAGAAAAGCGTTCTGGTCTTTCTATTATCCTATGGCGGCGGACTTGTCGGGGGCGACAGCGTCAATCTGTCCATCCGCACTCTGCCAGGAGCAAACCTCAGCGTTGTCACACAGGGTCATACAAAGATTTTCAAGTCTGCGTCTCCCGACATTGTTACGCGCCAAACGCTCAATGTCCATGTAGAAGGCGATTCCGGCATTTGCCAATTGCCAGATCCAGTCCAGCCTTTTGATGGAAGCGTTTACGAGCAGACTCAGATATTCACAGTTGCTCCTAACGCATCTCTGTGCCTGTTAGACTGGGTGACGCAAGGCAGAACAGCGCGCGGTGAGGATTGGAGCTTTGTCAAGTGGACGGGACGCAATGAAATATGGCTGGCAAGGGAAGCGCCCGACCACAAAAACCGTTTGCTCGTTCGAGACACGGTCATATTAGACAGAGACAGCCAAAGCCTAGTAGGGAGATCGCTACGAGACTCTATGCATGGGAATGGCCTCTTTGGAACGCTTATTCTTAGAGGTCCCCAGATGCAGACGTTAGGCAACTTCTTCCTCGAAGAGTTTGGCGCATTACCCCGTATCGGTGCAAGAGATTTCAGATCGGCGGAGGCAAAAGCTAAGGAAGAAAGTAACTTGACAGAGCATGAACTATGGAGGCTGAAACGTATAGAAATGGAGACGAAAGACGGTATCTTGTGGTCGGCGGCGAGGGTCAGGGGATGTGTCATTGTGAAATTTGGAGCAAGCACTGTTGAAGCTGGTCGGCTGTGGATTGGCATCATGCTAAGTCGAGAAGGGACAGTTGCAAGAGTTTATGGGGAGCAAGCGCTGATGTGTGTAAAATGAGGTCTTGGAATGGAGGCAAATCAGCAGTGGTGTACCTTATTCTTGGCTATTGAGGAAACCAAGTCACATCTTGTTCGTTTGGTTCATCACATAAGACCCCGTATCAATTTGGACTCGATCCTGGCTCAAATACAGATACTTTGTACAGATTTGTTACGCACCTTACCTACCTACCTTCTGCACAAGGCCAGTGAGCAATGCGCACTCAGGTCGCGTTGCGTCGCATCTGTGCTTGAATGCGGGGTGATTCAACCCCACCACCTCTGGTGGCGGTACAAGGGGCAACAAATACCACAGATGTTTTGTCCCCCACTACGCTGAGGTAATCGAACGTCTTTTTCTCGAGGCGGCATCCGTGACTCTCCCACCAGATGCCAGCATCATTGCCCTGCCATTGTCGCATACTCCGCCCGAAAATACGACAACTCCCATTGCTCAATTGCAAGAACGTCGACAACAATATCATTCTCCAGGTTCATTGTTCATACCCCACTGCCGTCAGTCACCATGCCAGAGGGAGTGCCCCCGGCTCGAGGCGCCGGCAGGGCTCGAGGCCGAGGGACGAGAGGCAGAGGAAGGGGAGCTGCCAGCAGTGCCACACCAACCGCCGAGGGACCAGCATCGAATTCGACGCCATCTTCAGCACTGGGAACATTTTCGGTAACCGCTGCGCCTTCGAGAACCGCAACACCCAACCCTCCCGCGTCGCGGGGCACTTCAGTCAGCAGATTTCGCCCCAGAGTGGTGCGCAGAGACGAGGCGGCGCGTGATGCAATTGCAAGACAAGAACTGGAGAAAGACAATGCGAGGGCAAAGGCAGAAGCTCGTGCGCAAGCCCGCTCCCGGGGTCGCAGTCGGCGGGCTCGCGGTGATGCCATGGGTAGAGGTGGTTTCATGTCGCGAGCCGCGGTTGCCAGTGGCCCGTTCTCACAAATGAATATGGAGGGTATGTTTGGGAATGGAATCTCTCAGTGGGTCTTCAAAAGCTAACAGGATCTAGGAGGCGGTAGATCCGGCGGAGGATGGGGCGGTGGTGGTGGAGCAGGAGGAGGAGGCGGCGGAGGGTTCTTCGGTGGCGGCGGCGGCGGCCGAAAGAGAGAAGGCGGAGCCTTTGGAGAGGCTTCGGGCCATCGCGAAGCACGAATCAATGCCGATAGACTCGCTGGATACCCGGTCGACCGCGAACCCGACTCTGACGACGAAGAGACGGCGGCCCTCATCGGCGCCAAGCCTGGTAATATCTGGCCCATGGGCATTGCCCGCATCGATAAGAAAGAGGAGAAGAAGACAATTGCAACCTCGGCCGAACTCGAGGCAGAAGAACAGGGGAAGGCTGAAGAGAGCCTCTTCGTTGAAGGAGAAGATTGGTCTGGTGCTATTCCGCAGGTGGAAGACGAGACCAAAGTCTGGCATGCGGCACCCAAGGGTGTGGTTCAGGTCAAGGCAGAGCCTGGTGGTGAACCAGGTACCATGGAAATTGCACCAGTCGATTTCAACGCCCACGTCAAATCCGCGACCCCCGATGTCGAGGAGGAGAAGGTCACCCCAGAACCGAAGACGAAAAAGCCGATGGCCGATCCTGAGGTGGAAATGATCACACACGATATGGAGCTTCTGCTGGGCGAATTAGGCACCGTCTCCGACGAAAATTCAAAAGCACCCGAAGCAGACGTTCCGAGCAAGGACGGACGGCTGTACCTCTTCCAATTTCCGCCCCTGCTTCCACCTCTGCACCCTGCGACTGCTCCCAAGGTCAAGCCAGAACCCGACGACGTTGTCATGCTCGACCAGCCAGGCGAAGCGGTCGATCTTACCTTGACGGATGAGAGTGCTCAACCTAAGACTGAAGAAGCTGAAATTGACCTTACGGATATCAACCAGCTGGTCTCCCAAGCTGGTATGATGGGAAAACTCAAGGTCCGTAAGTCAGGAAAGGTCGAGCTGGACTGGGGCGGACGAACACTAGAACTCAGCCCAGCTGCGGGCATGAACTTCTTGACAACAGCAGTGATTGTGGAGGAGTCGGACGAAAAGGCGAAGCAAGGTATTGCCGGTGGCGACAGTATCGGCATGGGGAAGATCATGGGCCGATTTGTTCTCGCGCCGACTTGGGGAGACGAGGAAGAGTGGGCCGTTGACCCAGACGATCTTCTCGTTCCCGAAGCGTAGGGCTGGATACCAGTACTTTCAAAACTCGGGACAGAATAGGATTCGTCATTGTTTGCGATTGACCTCGCCAGCGGTGTCAACAGATCGGACGGGGAAAGCATAGCCGTCAGTGGCTTTGGCACCAAGGTTTTGGCCAAGGTTTTGGGGGAATGGCAACGGATAGGCCAAAAAAATAAATAAAATAAAATAAAAAAGAGATACCCTAGGCTACTTTGCCTCACCTCAGACTGCTCAAATGGGACGAACTCGAGGGACGGCGTCGTCCTGTCGGTCTTCCCCACACTCCGCATGTGAGACCGTCCGTGAACCCAACCCCCAAGCCGCGGCTGCGGCGCTATGCCTGCGATAGCTTTTTGCAATCTTTGGAGTGATCACTCAAAGGCGAGCAGTTTCTCTGAAGGTTTTCTCTGAAGGTCTGGTCAACTGGGTGATGGTGAGAAGAGACTGTTGCGACTTGCTGGTGTGACGAGTAAATCAGCAACCACCCGCCCGGCCCAACTCGATCGAAAATTGCAGAGTCTTTCACCGTCCATTATGGAGGGGCACACTAAGGCCAGCTCCAACGAACCTATACATGTGATAATCATCGGTGCCGGTCTCGCAGGTCTGGCAACGGCTCTCTCAACGAAACTTGAGACTCCCTCCCACCGTGTGACGATCCTCGAGGCAGTCAAAGAACTGCAGGAAGTCGGTGTAAGTCTCTTCCCTTTCCTCCCACACAAGCGATTATCCATCAACACCCCTAGCATTCAAAGCTTGAACTCACAAAAGACGACCGCAGGCCGGCCTTCAACTCACCCCGAACGCGACACGCCTCCTCGAAGCCTGGGGTCTAAACCCGGCACTCGCTACCTTGGCGACCGTTCCCTCCACCCTCTCTGTCCACCGTTACGACGGTACTCGCCTCCTCGCCCACGAATCGCATCTCCAAGAGACGGTCCAATCTCGGTATGGCCATCCCTTCTGGGGCCTCCACCGCGTCGAGCTTCAGCGCGCCCTGGTCGACCGCTGCACCGCCCTTGGCGTCGAGATCCGCCTCTCCTCGCGCGTTCGCTCTGTGGACTTTGCCAGTGCAACCGTGACCCTGGACCCAACTTCCAATTCATCGTCGTCATCTCCTACTGTCTCCGGTGATGTAGTCGTCTGCGCCGACGGAATGTGGTCCACGACCCGCGCCCAGTTCCTCGAACGACCCTCGCCCCCAGCCCTGACCGGTGACCTCGCCTTCCGTATCGCGATCCCAATCGACTCCCTCAAGGGCCCCCACAAAGCCGAGCTCGAGGCATTCATAAAATCCGAGACTGTAAACTTCTGGATCGGCCCGCAGGGTCACGGCGTCTCCTACACCGTCAAACAAGGCCGCATGCTCAACCTTGGCCTGCTCTCGCCAGACAACCTACCCGAAGGCTCGACAAAAGTCCTCGGCGACGTCGAGGAAATGCGCCGCCTCTTCTCCAGCTGGGATCCTCTGCTCCGCAAGCTCCTCGACCAGGTCGACAGCGTCCACAAGTGGAAGCTCTGCTGGATCGAACCCCTGGACCAGTGGGCGAACCGCGAGGGAACCTTCTTTATGGCCGGAGACTGCTGCCACCCTATGCTCCCCTACCTCGCACAGGGCGCAAACTCCTCGCTCGAAGACGGCGCCGTGCTGGGTCACCTGCTCGGCAAGATCCGTGGCGGCCGCGAGACCGAGACTGAAGGGTCGAGCTCCCAGCTCGCTGCGGCGGCGGCCATGTACCAGCGCCTGCGCATGACGCGAGGCCAGCGCATCGTCATGGAGTCCTTTGCGCAACGCGATGACTTTCACATGCCAGACGGCCCTGAGCAGGAGCGCCGCGACGAGATCATGATGGCATCGTTGGGTCATGGGAAGGAGCCGCAGCCGGGGTTCCCTTCGCGGTGGACGTGTCCTGATATCCAAGGGTTTCTGTACTCGTACGATGCGTACGCGGAAGCGGAGAAGGCATACAGTCAAAACCCGTTTTGATTTTTTTTAGGATGGTGGTTACTTCAAGCTCTTTACAAGAAGCTGTCATAGGCTTTGTTTCTACCGAATATGGCCTCGGACTAGTTGTGTTTGCGCACACCAAGCGACGTGGTTCAATGTACATCCATACCAGTAAATCTCTGCGCCAAAGACCGATGTATCGTACCACGAGATCGCCACTGTATCCAGAATCCATACCGCTGGTCCGAACCTTTGGGCCGCGTGATAGCAGCTCCACGTCCTTCTTTTGCCCAGCATGCGATGCGCCCAAATGTCCCCTGAAATCCGTGAACTCCATGACACCACAAGGTATACATAATCATATCGGTACAATGGTCGGGTTTCGCTAGTCACCATTATCTATCCCTCCTCCCTCCTCCCAGACCAACCCGCCCACTATGCTGACTCTGTGCATCGAGACCGTCCAGGTCGACTGAAGACACACTTGGGGAGCCCAGCCTATCCCCAGTCCACGTGTCGCTCGCTTTATCTCCTTCGATTACGTACATCTCGCTTTTGGTATTGCTATTTCGTTTCCAGTTTGGTGGTGCCATGAAGTCCGAGCTGAGTTGCGTTCCTGCGGTCTTTGAGCCGCCTTGTGTGAACGGCCCCGGATATCCCAGCCGAGAATTCGGCCGCGGCATGGGCTCGTGTCTCCCTATCCCACCGAGCTCCAGATCTGTGTCGATACCGTCGATGTCGCCGGTGCCGTATGGGTCGCGGGGTGCCGATCGTGCGGTCCCTGACCTCATTCCACCGCTGATACGCCCGCTCATACCCGGCGTTCGGTCGGTCGAAGTGAAACCACTTAGTCGCCAGGCTCGGAGAAGCGGTCGAATGGTTACTAAACTTGAGGCCACGATGGCTACTCCAGGCTCGACGAGTGTCCATACCATGGCATCTGTTCCTGTAACTATAATCGAGTCAGTCAAGGTTCGATTTTGACTTCTGCCTCTCGAGTCCGGGAAGTTAGTTTGGGATCAAATGGAGAATGTACACAAGATATCGCTCAGATCGCTGAGGTCGGCTAAGAACTTGAGTCGTATGAGGGTTGCAATGCTGGCACTGGGAATTGTCAGTTGCTTTCCTACTGACTCGTCTCAGTCCAAATGAGCTTACAATATTCCTAAACCGAGAATTACGATTACAGTTGCCTTGGCCTGCTTGGTCATCTTGACGCTCCATATCATAGGAATAGGGAGCAGGGCCTAGATGAAGGTTACTATTAATCCAAAGGTAGGCAAACATTGAGTGAAATAGGTAGCTCACATATAGCCAATCACTCAAGATGGTCATGGCGCTGATAGAGTACGCCGCCGTCACAACGGCGTCTGGTGACACGCATTTGGAATTAGGTATGGCATAATCCCATTGCGCTTCGACAGGCGAGCACTGGAATAAATTCCAGAAGAAGATGACCACACTCCACACCGTGATGATCGCCAGACTGATATGGATGATCCAATTGTATAGTTTTGAGTTGGACAGCCGCAGCAGGAACAAGCCAATGCTCAGCTTGATAAATAGCATATCGAGGACATATGTAGCGGTAGCCAAGGATTGATACTATTCGGCCTTGTTAGTGACATGAGTGAGTCTAGTCCAGAGTAGAGCCAACGAACCATCAAAGCCGAGACCTCCCTCTGTTGATCGAGGGCTTGGTTGTGGTGACCGAGGCCATCATTAACGCCTAGGAGGATAAAAGAGCAAGTGATGGTGAATATGATCTGATTGTCACAGTTAGCATGGCTAAAGAATGCTCCGCCGAGGATGAGAACCTGCCTGGGCGACCAGCATGAGCCAGTCATCGGCCTGGAAACCCTTGGTCATGAAAGCTCGAACATAACATCTGAGAACGACGGACAACCAGGACAGTACAAGGAAAGTGATGGCAGTGGCTGAGAGAGCATCACCATTGCTCTCTGATAAATCTACCGAGGCCATAGGGCTGTGGTATCGAGAAGGTCTAGCGAGTGACGACGAGGAGAGAGCATGGCCAAACGGAGGAAAGAGAGAGGGTAGAGGAGCTTGGTAACATGGTTACATGAGCGAGACAATGGGATATAAGTTGGTTAGGATCGATGCACAGCACTGGAAACACCAGGGGCCCTGGTCTAGATAGGCCCTAACCTATGGGTTGGAATCCCAACTTCCCGAAGCGCGGATGAAAGAGGGTCGCCGACTCTGAGACCCCGGAGATGGGCCCCGGCAAGGCAGGGTCGACATGTGGAGAGGAGAGACGAGGATTCAATGGAGCCAGTCCAAAGCAGCCGCATGGATGATGATGAAATGTGAATTGAGGAGCAGTGGATCGTCGAGGAATGGCCGGACAGAAGTTTTGCGTCCCTCGTCTGATGCGCTTTTGTGACATAACTCCTATAGTCCTAGACCGGGTTATGCTTGTCCATCAAGGAGGAAAAGGGGAATACTCGTAAAGACGCACTAGGTAGCAGGGACTAAGAAAGTCTATTGGGTGTGGATGCCGCACAGTGGACTCGGTCTGAATAGCACTCTTGATGAATGTGTAATGTATTACACTGCACATATCTGTGGCCAGAGCCCGCGGGTGCAATTATTCAACGCCGCCTCATGTACGGATACGTGATGAGAGTTGCAGTCTGCAGAACAGACGCACATTTATGGAGCCCGGGAAGTGGGAAGCAGGGAGGGTGGTGAGCTCCCCCGGGAGGATAAAACGAAGGAGCCAAGACTTCTTTGCAGCTGGTCCCGCAGATGGGAGCACCTTGCGCCTTACGGCGCGTGTTCGTCGGTGGGGATGTTTGAAAAGAGAGGAGAGAGGGGGGACAAGAGGCGGCGGGCAGGAATAATTGGCATCCTGTGCTGTGCCGCTGCTTCTCTGGTACGGCCGCAGCAGACCACTTCCAACGCCGAGAGCCTACCTCCATGGTCGAGATCTCGCCGAGTAGGCCATCTTTGCAATCAGCCGGGCTCTGACATTGGTTGACAGCAGACGGTACCAGCGTGGCTTCGCGAAACCACTAGGAGCTGTCAGAGCATACCGCTAGGCCTTGGTTCCTTGTGTTTGCTGGAATTCGAATTTCTTGCAGACGGCGGTCCCTGTCTTCATGGTTCTCGAGATTGAGCTAGAAGGTCAAAATCAAGTCCAGGCCAGCGACCATGGACAAAATGAGGAAGTCAGCTCCGCTGAACATGGTAGACGCGTCGTAGTTTGGGCCCGGCGATTTGGAACATCCCTGGACGAGGTTGGTGTGGATTCATGCGCGCTAGCAGTGTTGATATAAAACGCATGGCTCAGATGGGGTTTTGCTCGCGAGGCAAAAGGTGCACTAGGTGCCACATGGCGTGTTATGAGCCGGAGGGAAACTCGCAAGCCTGTTGTGTGTGATGTGTGAAGCGTCGGACATGACGAGCGGAGCTATGCGGCGAGCGGAAGTAGGAGGCGGCAAAGCGGCGGCCCCCTGATTGGGCTGCATGTCGTTCTCTCGGATGCAGGCGAGCAAAGAGAAGACGAAGGGAAAAAGCAACGACGGATGCAACCCAGCTTGGCTGACAGTATGCACTGGCATTGGGGACGGGTGGGAGAGCTGCAAGAAGGGCTAGAGCCAGACCATGGACGACACAAGAGACGCGCAGTCCCCCGGTATTGCACATGCAGGTCCCGTTCTCTCATTGCCCAATCGTCATACGGATACAATCGTTCTCCATGAGTGATGAAGGATGACCGTCCCATCATCCTAGACTTCCAGTCTTCAGCGGTGCGGGGTGGGGAGGATACCGGGTCGTTAGAAAGTAACGAGAAGATGAACCTCTGTCCGTATCTTTGACACATGGGACCAAATTTTGAGTTCAATGTTGGCCGGATCGAGCCTGACCAGATGAATTTTGTCGTCGGCAGAGGAAGAAGCGCAGCGTGGTTGGATGCGGGCAATAATATGCCCAAGACGAGAGAACGGGGCTGCAACGGGGGCCGCTGGGGTCAACGCCGAACCTTCTGCAGTCCAAGACTCTAAACTGCACTTGTGGCCCTGGATCTCCTGGATTTCCGACGATTGTGACAGAGCCAGCAATAGGCACATCCAGGTTGCTGCCTCATGACAAAACCGCGGCGCTCAGCCCTCGGCCAATAGCGCACAGTTTTCAAATGTGTCGTAGATGAGAATGGGGTCGCGCGGGCTTGGTGTCGGGCATTCCCCAGGTATGGAGATTGCTAAAAATGAAAAGCTTGCTGTCGGTGACAGGCGGAGGGCCCGGCTCTGGGGGGGGGGGGACAGGGTGCTACGGTGCCTGCTAGCTCCATTTCCATGGCTCTTTTGAAGTTTGATGGCCGGGCCGCGACGAAGGTGGGCAATGAAACTTGAAAGTGGTTCAGTGGAATCGTGGATGGCGAGGGGCTCCCGAATGGAGTGCCAGAAGATGGCGTTCCTCGGTATCGACGATGAATGCGACTAGAAAAAGGCGCTTGTTCTTAGCACACGTCCCCCCAGAACTGGCACAAACCAACCGTTTTCTAGATGTGCAAGTTGAAGCCGATAAGAACGCACACTATCCGTACTAGTAAGATATGTAGATGGGTGGAGTAGGCGTCGCTCTCCACCTCAGGCACTGACACTGCTCCTCTACATAGTAGAAGCAGAACCAAAACCAGAAGGAGAAGCAATACGGATTACGGGCCCGGCCTTTCTCCATCCCTCTTCTTGCCTCCTGTCTATGCCCGTGTCTTGACTCCAAGGTACCTAGGTATTCATACACTGCCCCCGCTCCCGCTCCCGCTCTTCCCCTTCCTCCTCCTGCGCATTTGCACCTGCTTGCTGCACCAACGGCCGATGAGGTGGTCCAGTAGCCGTTGGCGTACCTTGCATGAGGTACCGCCCATGAGTTGCCAAAGTATAGTGTACTTGCAATCATAGTTCATTTTGCCCCATGGTTCCAGTACAAGTGTACTTTGGCTAAGATGTCTACACCAAAGTGGAGGTCGGTAGGGACCTAAGGTAAGGCACCCACCCTGTAAACCTGCCACCCAACATCAAGGAGGAAGGAGCCAATGCGCACAAAAGCACCAAAGAGCCAACGCCATACCAAACCCAGCTTACGAACGCGCAGGCAGGAAGGAAGGAGGGAAGGAAGGAGGGAAGGATGGGACTATTCATGTGTTTATGATTTACTCATGCGAATGGCGGCCGAGACACCATGGCCACATCGGAGGCCAGCTACCTAAACCCCCTGCCTCGTCTTCTCCGTCTTCTTGCAGCACCGGTGAGAATGGTTTGGTGAATCTCGACAGGAACTGTTCATAACACCACAGCCTTTTCTCGCTTTCTTCCCGATGTTCTAACAGGGCGTCAACCGCCTATCCTGGCGCATCTGACTGTGTGGAAGCGGATATTGGTACGGGAGTGTTTCCATATTCGAAAGGGGCGTTTCAGTGGTTCTCCTTCTGCATGGTTCATTGTTGATGCTTGAGGGATTGCATTCCTAATTGGAGACGCTGCATATTCAAATCGACATAGCCCACAAAAAGGCAGCGGGTACAGAATCACCGTTAAGGATTCAGCGTGGTCTGATCATTGACGTTCACTGCTCCTCTGCTTTGAACAAGACAGCGGCAGAGTGCGCTTACACACAGCTGTGTAGGAATATCCGTACTTTGTCGACGAACTCGGTCATATGTCAGACTTTTTTTTTTTGGGGGG